>NC_135016.1:32579130-32879130 GCF_051020955.1 Megalopta genalis
TTCGAGCGAAATGCACGATTCAGATTCAATTCCATGTGAGCCTAACGATTTTGCTTCAAATTCACGAGAAAGAAACGATTTAGCTTCAAATTCATGCGAAGCACGTGATTTAGCTTCAAATTCATGAGAAACAAATGATTTCGCTTCAAGTACGTGCGATATAAATGGTATAACATCAAATGCAGGCTAAGCAAACGAGTTAGCTTCAAATGCAAGGCAAACACATGATTTAGCTTCAAATGCATGCGAAGTAGAAGGCTTAGCTTCAAAACCATGCGAAATGAATGGTTTAGCTTCAAATACTTGCGGTTTAAATGAAATAGCTTCAAGTGCATGCCAAACAAATGAGTTAGCTTCAAATCCATGCGAAACACATGACTTAACTTCAAATAAATGCGAAGTAGAAGGCTCATCTTCAAATCCATGTGAAACAAATGGTTTAGCCTCAAAGTCATGTGATATACATGATTTCGCTTCAACTGCATGCGAAACAATCGAGATAGCTTCAAATCTATGCGAAACACATGATTTATCTTCAAATCAATGCGCAGTAGAAGGCTTATCTTCGAATCCATGCGAAACAAATGATTTAGCTTCAACTACTTGTGATATACATGATTTAGCTCCAACTGCATGCGAAACGAACGAGTTAGCTTCAAATCCAAGCGAAACACATGATTTAGCTTCAAATCAATGCGAAGTAGAAGACTTATCCACAAATCCATGCGAAACAAATGGTTTAGCTACAAATACATGTGATATACATGATTTAGCTTCAAATGCATGCGAAACAATCGAGTTAGCTTCAAATACATACGAAACAAATAATTTAGCTTCAAATCAATGCGAAGTGGAAGGCTTATCTTCGAATCCATGCGAAACAAATGGTTTAGCTTCAAATACATGTGATATACATGATTTAGCTTCAACTGCATGCGAAACAATCGAGTTAGCTTCAAATCCATGCGAAACACATGATTTAGCTTCAAATCAATGCGCAGTAGAAGGCTTATCTTCGAATCCATGCGAGACGAATGATTTAGCTTCAAATACTTGTGATATACATGATTTAGCTGCAACTGCAGGCCAAACAAACGATTTAGCTTCAAATCCATGCGAATCGCATGGTTTAGCTTCATAATCTTGCGAAACAGATGGTTTAGATTCAGATACTTGTGATAAACATTATTTATATCCAGCTATAGGCGAAACAAACGATTTAGCTTCAAATCCATGCGAAACACATGATTTAGCTTCAAATCAATGCGAAGTAGAAGGCTTACCTTCGAATCCATGCGAACATTGGTTTAGCTTCAAATACTTATGATATACATGATTTAGCTTCAACAGCATGCGAAACAAACGAGATAGCTTGAAATCCATGCTAAACACATGATTTAGCTAGAAATGAATGCGAAGTAGAAGGCTTATCTTCGAATCCATGCGAAACAAATGGTTTAGATTCAAGTACTGGTGATATACATGAGTTATCTTCAAATGCAGGCGAAACAAACGAGTTAGCTTCAAATCCATGCGAAACACATGATTTAGCTTCAAAACAATACGAAGTAGAAGGCGTAGCTTCAAATCCATGCGAAATAAATGATTTACCTTCAAATACTTGCGAAATAAATGATTTAGCTTCAAATCAATGCGATGTAGTAGGTTCAGCTTGAAATCCTTGCGAAACAAATGATTTAGCTTCAAATAAATGCGGAGTAGAAGGCTTAGTTTCAAATCCATGCGAAACAAATGGTTTAGCTTCAAATACTTGTGAAATACATGATTTAGCTTCAACTGCATGCGAAACAAATGATTTAGATTAATATTCATGCGAAAAAAATGGTTCAGCTTCAAATACTTGTGATATACATGATTTAGCTTCAACTGCATGCGAAACAAACGAGTTAGCTTCAAATCCATGCGAAACACATGATTTAGCTTCAAATGAATACGAAGTAGAAGGATTAGCTTGAAATCAATGCGAAAGAAATGGTTTAGCTTCAAATACTTGTGACATACATGATTTAGCTTCAACTGCATGCGAAACAAACGAGTAAGCTTCAAATCCATGCGAAACACACTATTTAGATTCTAATCAATGCGAAGTAGAAGGCTTATCTTCAATTCCATGCGACACAAATGGTTTAGCTTCAAATACTTGGGATATGCATGATTTAGCTTCAACTGCATGCCAAACAAACGAGTTAGCTTCAAATCCATGCGAAACACATGATTTAGCTTCAAATGAATGCAAAGTAGAAGGCTTAGTTTCAAATCCATAAGAAACAAATGATTTAGCTTCAAATACTTGCGATATAGATGATTTAGATTCAACTGCATGCGAAACAAACGAGTTAGCTTCAAATCAATGCAAGGTAGAAGGTTTAGCTTCAAATCCATGCGGAACGTATGATTTCGCTTCAAATCAATGCAGAATAGCAGGTATAACTTCAAATGCATGCGAAACCATCGAGTTACCCTCAAAGCCATGCCAAACACATGGCTTAGCTACAAATCATTGCGATGTAGAAGGTTTAGCTTCAAATCCACGCGAAACAAATGATTTAGCTTCACATACTGCGGCATAAATGATTTAGCTTCAACTGAATGCGAAACAAACGAGTTATCTTTAAATCCATGCGAAACGCATGATTTGGTTTGAAATCAATGCGGAGTAGAAGCTTTTCCTACAAATCCATGCGAAACAAACGGTTCAGCTGCAAATACTTGCGATATAAATGACTTAGCTTCAACTGCATGCGAAACAAACGAGTTAGCTTCAAATCCATGCGAAACACATGACATAGCTTGAAATCAATGCGGAGTAGAAGGTTTAGCTTCAAATCCATGCGAAACACCTGATTTAGCTTGAAATCAATGCGGAGTAGAAGGTTAAGCTTCAAATCCATGCGAAACAAACGATATAGCTTCAAATACTAGCGATATAAATGATTTAGCTTCAACTGCATGCGAAACAAGCGAGTTAGCTCCAAATCTATGCGAAACACATGACTTAGCTTGAAATCAATGCAGAGTAGAAGACTGAGTTTCAAATCCATAAGAAACAAATGATTTAGCTTCTAATACTTGCGATATAAATTGTATAGATTCAAATGCGTGCAAAACAAACGAGTTACCTTCACATTCATGCGAAACGCATGATTTAGCTTCAAATTAATGCGGAGTAGAAGGTTTAGCTTCAAAACCATGCGAAACAAATGATTTAGCTTCAAATACTTGCGATATAGATGATTTAGATTCAACTGCATGCGAAACAAACGAGTTAACTTCAAATCCATGCGAAACGCATGATTTGGTTTGAAATCAATGCGGAGTAGAAGGTTTTCCTTCAAATCCATGCGAAACAAACGGTTCAGCTGCAAACACTTACGATATAAATGACTTAGCTTCAACTGCATGCGAAACAAACGAGATACCTTCACATTCATGAAAAACACATGAATTAGTTTCAAATCAATGTGAAGTAGACGGTTTAGCTTCAAATCTATGCGAAACAAATGGTTCTGCATCAAATACTTGTGATATACATGATTTAGCTCCAACTGCATGCGAAACAAACATGTTAGTTTCAAATCCATGCGAAACACATGGTTTAACTTTAAATCAATGCAAAGTAGAAGGCTTATCTTCGAATCCATGCGAAACACATGATTTAGCTTTAAATCAATGCGAAGTAGAAGGTTTAGCTTCAAATAAATGCGATACAAATGATTTAGCTTCAAATATTTGCGATATACATGATTTAGCTTCAACTGGAAGCGAAACAAGCGAGTTAGCTTCTAATCCATGCGAAACACATGATTTAGCTTCAAACCAATGTGGAGTAGAAGGTTTTGCTTCAAATGCATGCGAAACACATGATTTAGTTTCAAATCAAAGCAGAGTAGATGGTTTATCGTCAAATCCATGCGAAAGAAATGATATAGCTTCAAATCAATGCGGAGATGAATGTTTATCTTCATATCCATGCGAAACAAATGATTTAGCTTCAGATGAATGCGAAGAAGAGGGCTTAGTTTCAAATCCATAAAAAACGAATGATTCAGCTTCAAATACATGCTATATAAATGATTTAGCTTCAACTGCAAGTGAAACAGACATGTTAGTTTCACATTCAAGCGAAACACATGATTTAGCTTCAAATCAATGCGAAGTAGAAGGCTTAGCTTCAAATCCATGCGAAACGATTGAGTTAGCTTCAAATACTTGCGAATATAAGTGATATAGCTTCAAATGCAGGCGAAACAAACGAGTTTGCTTGAAATGCATGCGAAACACATGATTTAGCTTCAAATGAATGCGAAGTAGAAGGATTAGCTTCATATCCATGCGAAACATATGGTTTAGCTACAAATACATGTGATATACATGATTTAGCTTTAACTGCATGCGAAACAAACGAGTCAGCTTCAAATCCGTGCGAAACACATGATTTAGCTTCAAATTCATGCGAAACACATGATTTAGCTTTAAATTCATGCGAAACAAACGGTTCAGCTGCAAACACTTACGATATAAATGACTTAGCTTCAACTGCATGCGAAACAAACGAGATACCTTCACATTCATGAAAAACACATGAATTAGTTTCAAATCAATGTGAAGTAGACGGTTTAGCTTCAAATCTATGCGAAACAAATGGTTCTGCATCAAATACTTGTGATATACATGATTTAGCTCCAACTGCATGCGAAACAAACATGTTAGTTTCAAATCCATGCGAAACACATGGTTTAACTTTAAATCAATGCAAAGTAGAAGGCTTATCTTCGAATCCATGCGAAACACATGATTTAGCTTCAAATGAATGCAAAGTAGAAGGCTTAGTTTCAAATCCATAAGAAACAAATGATTTAGCTTCAAATACTTGCGATATAGATGATTTAGATTCAACTGCATGCGAAACAAACGAGTTAGCTTCAAATCAATGCAAGGTAGAAGGTTTAGCTTCAAATCCATGCGGAACGTATGATTTCGCTTCAAATCAATGCAGAATAGCAGGTATAACTTCAAATGCATGCGAAACCATCGAGTTACCCTCAAAGCCATGCCAAACACATGGCTTAGCTACAAATCATTGCGATGTAGAAGGTTTAGCTTCAAATCCACGCGAAACAAATGATTTAGCTTCACATACTGCGGCATAAATGATTTAGCTTCAACTGAATGCGAAACAAACGAGTTATCTTTAAATCCATGCGAAACGCATGATTTGGTTTGAAATCAATGCGGAGTAGAAGCTTTTCCTACAAATCCATGCGAAACAAACGGTTCAGCTGCAAATACTTGCGATATAAATGACTTAGCTTCAACTGCATGCGAAACAAACGAGTTAGCTTCAAATCCATGCGAAACACATGACATAGCTTGAAATCAATGCGGAGTAGAAGGTTTAGCTTCAAATCCATGCGAAACACCTGATTTAGCTTGAAATCAATGCGGAGTAGAAGGTTAAGCTTCAAATCCATGCGAAACAAACGATATAGCTTCAAATACTAGCGATATAAATGATTTAGCTTCAACTGCATGCGAAACAAGCGAGTTAGCTCCAAATCTATGCGAAACACATGACTTAGCTTGAAATCAATGCAGAGTAGAAGACTGAGTTTCAAATCCATAAGAAACAAATGATTTAGCTTCTAATACTTGCGATATAAATTGTATAGATTCAAATGCGTGCAAAACAAACGAGTTACCTTCACATTCATGCGAAACGCATGATTTAGCTTCAAATTAATGCGGAGTAGAAGGTTTAGCTTCAAAACCATGCGAAACAAATGATTTAGCTTCAAATACTTGCGATATAGATGATTTAGATTCAACTGCATGCGAAACAAACGAGTTAACTTCAAATCCATGCGAAACGCATGATTTGGTTTGAAATCAATGCGGAGTAGAAGGTTTTCCTTCAAATCCATGCGAAACAAACGGTTCAGCTGCAAACACTTACGATATAAATGACTTAGCTTCAACTGCATGCGAAACAAACGAGATACCTTCACATTCATGAAAAACACATGAATTAGTTTCAAATCAATGTGAAGTAGACGGTTTAGCTTCAAATCTATGCGAAACAAATGGTTCTGCATCAAATACTTGTGATATACATGATTTAGCTCCAACTGCATGCGAAACAAACATGTTAGTTTCAAATCCATGCGAAACACATGGTTTAACTTTAAATCAATGCAAAGTAGAAGGCTTATCTTCGAATCCATGCGAAACACATGATTTAGCTTTAAATCAATGCGAAGTAGAAGGTTTAGCTTCAAATAAATGCGATACAAATGATTTAGCTTCAAATATTTGCGATATACATGATTTAGCTTCAACTGGAAGCGAAACAAGCGAGTTAGCTTCTAATCCATGCGAAACACATGATTTAGCTTCAAACCAATGTGGAGTAGAAGGTTTTGCTTCAAATGCATGCGAAACACATGATTTAGTTTCAAATCAAAGCAGAGTAGATGGTTTATCGTCAAATCCATGCGAAAGAAATGATATAGCTTCAAATCAATGCGGAGATGAATGTTTATCTTCATATCCATGCGAAACAAATGATTTAGCTTCAGATGAATGCGAAGAAGAGGGCTTAGTTTCAAATCCATAAAAAACGAATGATTCAGCTTCAAATACATGCTATATAAATGATTTAGCTTCAACTGCAAGTGAAACAGACATGTTAGTTTCACATTCAAGCGAAACACATGATTTAGCTTCAAATCAATGCGAAGTAGAAGGCTTAGCTTCAAATCCATGCGAAACGATTGAGTTAGCTTCAAATACTTGCGAATATAAGTGATATAGCTTCAAATGCAGGCGAAACAAACGAGTTTGCTTGAAATGCATGCGAAACACATGATTTAGCTTCAAATGAATGCGAAGTAGAAGGATTAGCTTCATATCCATGCGAAACATATGGTTTAGCTACAAATACATGTGATATACATGATTTAGCTTTAACTGCATGCGAAACAAACGAGTCAGCTTCAAATCCGTGCGAAACACATGATTTAGCTTCAAATTCATGCGAAACACATGATTTAGCTTTAAATTCATGCGAAACACTTGGTTTAGCTTCAAATTCATTCGAAACAGATGGCTAAGTTTCAAATACTTGTGATATACATGATTTAGCTTTAACTGCAAGTGAAACAAACTGTTAGCTTCAAATTCAAGCGAAACACATGTTTTAGCTTCAAATCAATGCGAAGTAGAAGACTTAGCTTCAAATCCATGCAAAACGATTGATTTAGCTTCAAATACATGTAAAACGATTGATTTAGCTTCAAATAGTTGCGAATAGAAGTGATATAGCTTCAAATGCAGGCGAACCAAACGAGTTAGCTTCAAATCCATGCGAAACACATGATTTAGCTTCAAAACAATACGAAGTAGAAGGCGTAGCTTCAAATCCATGCGAAATAAATGATTTACCTTCAAATACTTGCGAAATAAATGATTTAGCTTCAAATCAATGCGATGTAGTAGGTTCAGCTTGAAATCCTTGCGAAACAAATGATTTAGCTTCAAATAAATGCGGAGTAGAAGGCTTAGTTTCAAATCCATGCGAAACAAATGGTTTAGCTTCAAATACTTGTGAAATACATGATTTAGCTTCAACTGCATGCGAAACAAATGATTTAGATTAATATTCATGCGAAAAAAATGGTTCAGCTTCAAATACTTGTGATATACATGATTTAGCTTCAACTGCATGTGAATCAAACGTGTTAGCTTCAAATCCATGCGAAACACATTAAATAGCTTCAAATCAATGCGCAGTAGAAGGCTCATCTTGAAATACATGAGATACGAATGATTTATTTTCATATGATTGCGATATAAGTTATATAGCTTCAAATGCAGGCGAAACAATCGAGTTAGTTTCAAATCTATGCGAATCACATGATTAAACTTGAAACCAATGCGAAGTAGAAGGCTTAGCTTCAAATACATGAGGATCAAACGATTTATCTTCAGTTAATTGCGCTTTAAGTGATATATCTTCAAGCACAGGCGAAACAATCGAGTTAGCTTCAAATCCATGCGAAACAATCGAGTTAGCTTCAAATCCATGCGAAACAAATGATTTACCTTCAAATGCAGGCGAAACAAACGAGTTAGTTCAAATCCATGCGAAACACGTCATTTAGCTTCAAATCAATGCGAAGTAGAAGGCTTATATTCAAATCCAGGCGAAACAAATGGTTTAGCTTCAAATACTTGTGGCATACATGATTTAGCTTCAACTGCATGCGAAACAAACGAGTTAGCTTCAAATCCATGCGAAACACATGATTTAGCTTCAAATGAATACGAAGTAGAAGGATTAGCTTGAAATCAATGCGAAAGAAATGGTTTAGCTTCAAATACTTGTGACATACATGATTTAGCTTCAACTGCATGCGAAACAAACGAGTAAGCTTCAAATCCATGCGAAACACACTATTTAGATTCTAATCAATGCGAAGTAGAAGGCTTATCTTCAATTCCATGCGACACAAATGGTTTAGCTTCAAATACTTGGGATATGCATGATTTAGCTTCAACTGCATGCCAAACAAACGAGTTAGCTTCAAATCCATGCGAAACACATGATTTAGCTTCAAATGAATGCAAAGTAGAAGGCTTAGTTTCAAATCCATAAGAAACAAATGATTTAGCTTCAAATACTTGCGATATAGATGATTTAGATTCAACTGCATGCGAAACAAACGAGTTAGCTTCAAATCAATGCAAGGTAGAATGTTTAGCTTCAAATCCATGCGAAACACATGATATGGCTCCAAATCAATGCGGAGTAGAAAGTTCAGCTTCAAATCCATGCGATACACATGATTTTACTTCAAATCCATGCGAAACACATGATTTAGCTTAAAATCCATGCGAAACACATGACTCAGCTTCAAATCAATGCGAAGTAGTAGGCTTAGCTTCAAATCCATGCGAAACGATTGAGTTAGCTTCAAATACTTGCGAATATAAGTGATATAGCTTCAAATGCAGGCGAACAAACGAGTTAGCTTCAAATCCAAGCGACATATATGATTTAGCTTCAAATCAATGCGAAGTAGAAGGTTTAGTTTCAAATCGATGCGAAACAAATGATTTAGCTTCACATACTTGTAGCGCCGTGCTTTTACTACGCCTTTTTGACGCGCGGGGATCGAACGTCAACCCTACCGGGGTTGTAAGGCCCGGGCTTCACTTGTTTGAAGACGCGTCGGTTTTGTATGGGTTATCGGTCCGATTGACCGATTTCGAATGATTTAGCGATTAAGTTCCCGAGTCGAATGAGTCTCCGGTTGCGACGAGTGAGTCTCCGAACGATTGAGACTGTTTGACGCACGAGTGAGACTCCGGATCGAGAATATATGTTTTTGAAGGCGACTGTAAGAATAATAATACTGCTTGAAAACTACTGAACCACTCACTCGCCTCGACTGCTCGCGTTTTTTATACCCTTTTCCCCACTTGAGATTCTTGAAGGAACCCCCACCTCCATGCCTGGATGCACTGATTGGTTTTCTCGAAAATTACGATTTCCCAATCAGCGTCCTCCGAACGTTTCGTACCGTCCTGCACGGGCCTTGTCTTGAAGAGGGGTGCGACACGTAATTGCGTGGTTGGGGAGGTTCCCTGGGCCTTGAGATGTCATCCCCTCGACGGTTGGGACTAACTTTCCCAAGACGCGTTCAAAAATCTCAAGTGTTATTGAGGGAGTTTTTTCGGGCCTTTTGGATTTACGACACGTCGCCATCATTAGAAAAGACGGAGACACTGCCCGGATGTTCGGCAGCTGCCAAAAAAGATCTCCGTCTCCTCAGATGACCCACGCTTGTCCGTGCCATAAACCCTTCACGAGAGAGGTCTGCGGGAGGTTCTACGTGACGGAACATGCTCCCCCCGTTGAGCGACAAATCGCTCAATGCCCTATAGTTCGATTAAAGCTATCTTAAATTTACTTAAGAATAGCGACTGTCTCTAGTGGGTGTCCTCGACTGGTAACGGCGCCAACTCTTTCACATTGCGCCTGTAAACACCGGTAGATGTTCGAACGGAAACAGCCCGGATGACATTGTCCTCCCCTGGATGAATCTTCTCGATGCGACCCAGGTGCCACTGGAGCGGTGGAAGATTGTCGTCTTTCAGAACGACGATGGTGCCTTCTCGGATGTCATGGGAGCCCTGGCTCCACCTTTGTCGTACGTTAAGGTGGTTGATGTACTCCTTATGCCACCGAGTCCAAAAGTCTTGCTTAACCTTTTGGATATGCTGCCACCTCGACAGCCGGTTCGTGGGCGTTGAAGTGAGATCGGCTTCCGGCAAGCTCGTCAATGGATTGCCAATTAAGAAGTTTCCAGGTGTTAAGGCTAATGGATCGTGAGGATCTGAGGATAGGGGAGTTAAAGGGCGAGAATTCAAAATCACTTCGACCTCAGTGATGAATGTATTGAATTGCTCGAACGTGAACAATTCATCCCCAACGACTCGCTTGACATGGTGTTTAAATGATTTCACCGCGGCTTCCCATATCCCGCCGAAGTGTGGTGAAAGGGCAGGCATGAAGTGCCATGTAATTCCCTTGCCCGCGAGGAAATTTTCTACCCTGTTGTCCCCTTTCAAGATTTCTTGGAGTTCCCGTAATTCATTGTTAGCTCCCACGAAATTGGAGCCGTTATCGGAATAAATGTTGCGACATATGCCTCGACGCGCGATGAGACGTTTTAATGCCGCGATAAACGCTTCGGTCGTCATATCGCTCGCAACTTCCAGATGAACGGCCTTGGTAGCCAGACATATGAATACGGCAACTTAAATTTTTAATTTGGTGCGATTGCGGAAGCGCCGTTCCTTGATATAAAAGGGTCCGCAATAATCTATACCGCAGTTATAGAAGGGCCGCGTTTCGGTAACTCGGGAGGCGGGTAGATTTCCCATGATGTATTCGGGTGTAGGCGGATTCACCCTGAAACACCTGACGCATTGTCGCACGATTTTGCGAGTCGCATTCCTTCCGTCGATCGGCCAGTACTTCTGTCGCACGGCATATAAGGTTGTTGTAATGCCGGCGTGGTGATTGCTCACATGTTTGTCGTGAATGATCAGATTGGTGATATGGTGACCTTTGGGAAGCAAAATCGGATGTTTTTGGGCATATTGTAGTTTCGAGTTTTGCAACCGGCCTCCCACGCGGAGTATACCCCTTTCATCGATGAAAGGGTGTAGCGGCAAAAGTTTGCTTTTCGCATGTAAATTTGACCCGGTTTTTAGTTTTTGCAGATCTTAGGCGAAAGCCGATGCTTGGACCAATCTGATTATTTGCTCGTTTGCCGATTGGAGCTCTTCGACTGTCAGAGGTCCTTTGTTCTTGCGAGGCTGTCTGAATCGTAAGCAATACGCGGTGATTCTAATTAACCGAGATATATCGGAGTACCTGGTTAAGATTTCATCGGTATGGCTAACGGTAGCGAGACACTTGAGACGTTTCACTTCTGGCACATCTTCCGTGATGTCGAACTTCGATTTTGGCCATGTCGATTCGATGGTGGATAGCCATTCGGGTCCGTGCCGCCAGTTCGAATCGCGAAGAAATTGGGCTGGTGATTGTCCCCTTGACAGTAGATCTGCTGGATTGTCTTGAGATCTCACGTGTCGCCAAGCAGCAATGTCTGTTTTGCCTTGTATGTCGGCCACCCTATTGGCTACGAATGTTTTTAAGGTGCATGGTTCCTTCTGGATCCAGTTCAAGACGATGGTAGAATCGGTCCAGAAGTTAACATGCTCGGTTTCGATGTGCATAGCCTCTCGGACTGTGACGTACAGTGATGCCAGAAGAACTGCACCGCACAGTTCTAAACGGGCGGGGCTTACGGTTTTCAGCGGGGCGACACGTGATTTGGCGCAAAGCAATTTGCTGTCTATTTCTCCGCGGTTGTTGATTGAGCGCACGTATATGCATGCCCCATACGCACGTTCGCTTGCGTCACAAAAGCCATGAAGTTCGAGCCTTTGCGTGGAAGGTTGACCGACGTTTCGATCAAACGAAATGTTGTTTAATTGCCCGATTTCTTCTACGAATGCGATCCACTCCGTGTGAAGACTGGCTGGCAGCGATTCGTCCCAATTTAATTTCAACTGCCATATACGTTGCATGATTAATTTTGCTACGACAGTGACCGGGGCCAAGAGACCTAGCGGGTCGAAAATTCTTGCGATAGTCGACAAGATGGTCCGTTTCGTGATCTTTGTTGGAGCGTGGAAGTCGACGGCGTACGCGATTGAGTCGTTTCGCGCGTCCCACGAGATACCGAGCGTCTTCACCGTGGACTCGTCGAAGAATTTCGGATGGATCTGCTCCTTGTTTAAACCCTCAAGAAGTTCAGGGTCGTTGGAGATCCATTGACGGATGTTGAATCGTCCGCGCTGGAGTAGTTCCATGATTTCGTCGCGTAGATTCTTGGCCTCTTCATAGGTGTTCGCGCCGGTGAGGAGATCGTCGACATACAAGTCCCGCTTTATGGTTGTAGCTGCTCGTGGGAAGTCAGCTTGCTCGTCGTTTGCAAGCTGATGGATGCTTCGTTTAGCCAGAAATGGTGCCGAGCACAGTCCGAATGTGACTGTGTTTAGCTCGTAATCGGCTATTTCGTTGCGCTCGTTTCTCCACAGAACTCGCTGATAACGACGATCCTCTGGCCGTATGAGAACTTGCCGGTACACCTTTTCGATGTCTCCGGTCAAGACGTACGTATGTATTCGAAATCGTACGAGCAGTGCGAAAATGTCATCCTGAATGGTTGGCCCTGTATTCAATGCGTCGTTCAGGGACAGCCCGCTGCTTGACTTCGCCGAACCATCGAAGACTACTCGAACTTTTGTCGTTGAGCTCGAAGTTTTGATGACCGCGTGATGGGGCAGGTAGAAACCATTCGCGTTTTGTGGTTTCGTCTTGCTCATGTGGCCGAGCGTCAAATATTCCTTCATGACCGCGGAATACTCTACGCGCAATGACGGATCACGCTGAAGTTTGCGTTCAAGCGAAAGAAACCGATTAATGGCTTGCGTCCGAGTTTCGCCTATCAATGTTCTCTTCGCGTTGAACGGTAGCGCGACGACGTAACGTCCGGTGTCGTCTCGTTTCACGTGGTCGATGAAGTGGTCTTCGCACTCGCGTTCTTCGACTGTTAAATGTTGCTCACGCGATCCCTCTTCGATGGTCCAGAATTTCGATATGTCGAAGTCGAGATTGCTAACAAATGTTCGGTGCTTCACGCGCGACGAAGCAGACAAAACACTCCCCCCGATGATCCAACCGAATTGAGTTTTTTGCAAAATTAGATCCGGTCCGTTGGATGTTGACAGGTCGATTTGTCCGATGCTTAGGCTGGCTAGCGAAGGGCCGGTGCCTATTAACATGTCCACGGATGCTGGACGATGAAAATTCGGATCTGCCAATTTGAGATTGACCGGGATTCGCAATTTAGATCGGTCGATGTTCGTGTCCGGTATGGGTCCCGAAATGTTGGGGATTACCAAAAACGTGAGGTCTCGTTGAAATCTTGACGTCTTCGATTTGATGGCGGTTGAAACGATTTTGTCGCTTAGAGTGTTCAAGTCGTTCAATGCTTCGATGGTTGCGGAAGCTGCCCTTTGTGGTAAACGTAATTTTTTCGCGAATCTTTCGGTGATGTAATTCGCGTTCGAGCAAGTGTCTATCAAGGTTCGACATTCGAATGGTTTTCGGTCGCAGTCTAACGCGTCGACAACTGCGGTAGCCATTAATTCGTTTGTCGCGATCTTGACGGACGGAGCACTTTTCCGGATCCTGTATTTTCGATTTCTTGTACGGCGCGGCTTCGACAGCGATGCGTTTTGTCATTGTTTTCTATCGTCATCTAGATGAAGCTTCGTGTTATGTTGCTTGTTACATACACGACATTTTCCGGCCGTGCAGTCGTTGGTTTTGTGGCTGGAATTTAAACAATTTAGACACACATTCGCCTTGCGTGCCATCGCGATCCGGTCGACAATCGAAGCATCCAGAAATTTGCTGCACTGAAACACGGGGTGCGATCCGGCGTTGCAGATGTTGCAATTCCGTTTAGTCGCGCGATCCGACGGTGACGAACGCGAATCGTTGGCCGTCTCGACCTTGTAGTTCGTGTTGTTGGTAGCGAAAGTCCGGCGTTTTATTCGCGGAGATGATGAGATCTGACGAGATCGGATTGGATGCGCGTTCGTCCGAGGATCAGATTTTGGGGGCGCGGTGTCATCGTCGTCGCATTGATGCGACGCGTTATGCAAATATTTGAATACGTCCGCGATTTTTGGAACTTGGGTGTCGGCCAGAGTTCGTTCCCACGTTTTCTTCGTCTCCTTGCTCATTTTTGATATGAGGATACTCGCTAATAGATCGTTTGCGATATCCTCCCATGATCTACCGAGGGCTTGCAATGATCGCACATGAAGCTGCACGTGGTTGGCCAAGTCGCGGATTGATTCCGATGAATCGTCGGGCATTGCGGGGGTGTCTCGCAAAAGCGCGGCGTGGCGTAATACGAGTGCGCGTTCGTTGTCGTACAGTTCCTTTAAGTGACTCCACGCTTCGTTATAATTGTCGTCGCATATTGTGAAGGCTTGAATCGTGGAAGCTGCCTTTCCGGTTAGCGACAATCGCAGATAATTTAATTTTTGTATGTTGTTCAGACCGGACTGTTGGTCGATTAAAGAACTGAATGCATCCTTAAATGTGAGACAATTTTCCATTTTACCGTCGAATTTCGGAAGGTTGATTTTTAGCAAATTTACCGGGACTGCGTACGTTGATGCAGTTGATACCGGAGAATTTCGCGCGGAATTGTTTTCTCGAGACTACGAGTCGAATGATCGCTGGAGAATGAGTGCTGATGCCGTCACGTCGTCGTATGCGTCAGTCACTTCTTCGCGCTCGCGCTCTGATTCGTCGAAATCTTCTAACATCATAAGGACATCTTGATCCGCGTTAAAATTTTCGAATGACTTGCGGAGTCTGCCGATTCGATCATCTAACCTGATTCTGTCCTTTTCTGAATCGACGTATGATTCAATGAAATTCCGAAGCCACGTTATTTGTGACTTGAATGAGCGGCATTTCATTTTTAGAGCGCGAAATTGTTGGTCTCGGTGTTCAACTGAGGTCGACATGTTAAATGATGCGATGTAAGTGGATGGGAATCACGAAAGGAATGATCACGTTCTTATTAAGAAATAGCAAATCCTTTTGGACGAGCTTACCTTGTACGATGTCCTTGCGTGATGGAAGCGTCTCTGGACCGAATGATTGCCGAAGACGTATCTCGATACTCTGCAAGGCTGGCTGCTCGAGTCCTGGTGCGATTCCCGTATCCGGCTCAAAGGACCAAAATGTAGCGCCGTGCTTTTACGACGCCTTTTTGACCCGCGGGGATCGAACGTCAACCCTACCGGGGTTGTAAGGCCCGGGCTTCACTTGTTTGAAGACGCGTCGGTTTTGTATGGGTTATCGGTCCGATTGACCGATTTCGAATGATTTAGCGATTAAGTTCCCGAGTCGAATGAGTCTCCGGTTGCGACGAGTGAGTCTCCGAACGATTGAGACTGTTTGACGCACGAGTGAGACTCCGGATCGAGAATATATGTTTTTGAAGGCGACTGTAAGAATAATAATACTGCTTGAAAACTACTGAACCACTCACTCGCCTCGACTGCTCGCGTTTTTTATACCCTTTTCCCCACTTGCGATTCTTGAAGGAACCTCCACCTCCATGCCTGGATGCACTGAATGGTTTTCTCGAAAATTACGATTTCCCAATCAGCGTCCTCCGAACGTTTCGTACCGTCCTGCAAGAGGGGTGAGACACGTAATTGCGTGGTTGGGGAGGTCCTCTGGGCCTTGAGATGTCATCCCCGCGACGGTTGGGACTAACTTTCCCAAGACGCGTTCAAAAATCTCAAGTGTTATTGAGGGAGTTTTTTCGGGCCTTTTGGATTTACGACACGTCGCCATCATTAGAAAAGACGGAGACACTGCCCGGATGTTCGGCAGCTGCCAAAAAAGATCTCCGTCTCCTCAGATGACCCACGCTTGTCCGTGCCATAAACCCTTCACGAGAGAGGTCTGCGGGAGGTTCTACGTGACGGAACAATACTTGCGACATAAATGATTTAGCTTTAACTCAATGCGAAACAAACGAGATAGCTTCAAATCCATGCGAAGCACATGATTTTGCTTGAAATCATTGCGGAGTATAAGGTTTACTTTCAAATCCATGTGAAACACAGGATTTAGTTTCAAATCAATGCGGAGTAGAAGGTTTAGCTTCAAATCCTTGCGAAACAAATGGTTTAGCATTAAATACATGAGATATAAATGATTTAGCTTCAACTGCATGCGAAACAAACGAGTTAGCTTCAAATGCATGCGAAACACATGACTCAGCTTGAAATCAAAGCGGAGTAGAATGTTTAGCTTAAAATGCATGCGAAACACATGATTTAGCTACAAATCAATGCAGAATAGAAGGTTTAGCTTCAAATGCATGCGAAACAAATGATTTAGCTTCACATAATTGCGGTATAAATGATTTAGCTTCAACTGCATGTGAAACAAACGATTTATCTTCAAATCAATCCGAAGAAGTTTTATCTTCAAATCCATGCGATACAAATGATTTAGCTTCAAAAATTCTTGTGATATAAATGATTTATCTTCAACTGGAAGCGAAACAAGCGAGTTAGATTCAAATCCATGCGAAACACATCATTTAGCTACTATTCATACTAAACACATGGATCTGCTTAATATTCATGCAAATCAAATGGTTTAGCTTCAAATACTTGTGATATACATGATTTAGCTACAACTGCCTGTGAAACAAACGAGTTGGCTTCAAATCCAAGCGAAACACATTATTTAACTTCAAATCAATGCGAAGAAGAAGGCTTAGCATCAAATCCATGCAACACAAATTATTTAGCTTCTTATACTTGCGATATAAGTGATATAGATTCAAATGCAGGCGAAACAAGCGAGTGAGCTTCAAATCCATGCGGAACACATGATTTAACTTCAAATCAATGGGAAGTAGAAGATTTACCTTCAAATCCATGCGAAACAAATGGTTTAGCTTCAAATACTTGTGATATACATGATTTAGCTACAACTGCCTGTGAAACAAACGAGTTGGCTTCAAATCCAAGCGAAACACATTATTTAACTTCAAATCAATGCGAAGAAGAAGGCTTAGCATCAAATCCACGCAACACAAATTATTTAGCTTCTTATACTTGCGATATAAGTGATATAGATTCAAATGCAGGCGAAACAAGCGAGTGAGCTTTAAAGCCAAGGGTAACACATGATTTAACTTCAAATCAATGGGAAGTAGAAGATTTACCTTCAAATCCATGCGAAACAAATGGTTTAGCTTCAAATACTTGTGATATACATAATTTAGCTTCAACTGCATGCGAAACAAACGAGTTAGCTTCAAATCCAAGTGAAACACATGATTTAGCTTCAAATCAATGCGAAATAGAAGGCTTAGCATCAAATCCATGCGACACAAATTATTTAGGTTCACATACTTGCGATATAAGTGATATAGCCTCAAATGCAGGCGAAACAAACGAGTGATCTTCAAATCCAAGGGTAACACATGATTTATCTTCAAATCAATGCAGTGTAGAAGATTTAGGTTCAAATAGATGCGAAACAAATGGTTTAGCTTCAAATACTTGTGATATACGTGATTTTGCTTCAGCTGCATGCGAAAGAAACGATTGAGCTTCACACCCAAGGGAAACACATGACTTAACTTCAAATCACTGCGAAGTAGAAGGCTTAGCATCAAATCCATGCGACACAAATTATTTAGCTTCTTATACTTGCGATATAAGTGATATAGCTTCAAATGCAGGCGCAACAAACGAGTTAGCTTTATATCCAAGCGTAAGACATGATTTAACGTCAAATCAATTGGAAGTAGAAGATTTACCTTCAAATCCATGCGAAACAAATGGTTTAGCTTCAAATACTTGTGATATACATGATTTAGCTTTATCTGCATGCGAAACAAACGAGTTAGCTTCAAATCCAAGCGAAACACATGATTTAGCTTCAAATCAATGCGAAATAGAAGGCTTAGCATCAAATCCATGCGACACAAATTATTTAGCTTCATATACTTGCGATATAAGTGATATAGCTTCAAATGCAGGCGAAACAAACGAGTGAGCTTTAAGTCCAAGCGTAACACATGATTTAACTTCAAATCAATGCGGTGTAGCAGATTTAGGTTCAAATAGATGCGAAACAAATTGTTTAGCTTCAAATACTTGTGATATACATGATTTAGCTGCAACTGCATGCGAAACAAACGAGTTATCTTCAAATCCAAGCGAAACACATGATTTAGCTTCAAATAAATGCGAAATAGAAGGGTTAGCATCAAATCCATGCGACACAAATTATTTAGCTTCATATACATGCGATATAAGTGATATAGCTTCAAATGCAGGCGAAACAAACGAGTGAGCTTTAAATCCAAGCGTAACACATGATTTAACTTCAAATCAATGCGAAGTAGAAGATTTACCTTCAAATACATGCGAAACAAATGGTTTATCTTCAAATACTTGTAATGTACATGATTTTGCTTTAGCTGCATGAGAAACAAGCGATTTAGCTTCACACTCAAGCGAAACACATTATTTAGCATCAAATCAATGCAAAGTAGAAGGCTTAGCATCAAATCCATGCAACACAAATTATTTAGCTTCATATACTTGCGATATAAGTGATATAGCTTCAAATGCAGGCGAAACAAACGAGTGAGCTTTAAGTCCAAGCGTAACACATGATTTAACTTCAAATCTATGGGAAGTAGAAGATTTACCTTCAAATCCATGCGAAACAAATGGTTTAGCTTCAAATACTTGTAATATACATGATTAATCTTTAAGTGCATGCGAAACAAACGAGTTAGCTTCAAATACAAGCGAAACACATGATTTAGCTTCAAATCAATGCGAAATAGAAGGCTTAGCATCATATCCATGCGACACATATTATTTAGCTTCATATACTTGCGATATAAGTGATATAGCTTCAAATGCAGGCGAAACAAACGAGTGATCTTCAAATCCAAGGGTAACACATGATTTATCTTCAAATCAATGCGGTGTAGCAGATTTAGGTTCAAATAGATGCGAAACAAATGGTTTAGCTTCAAATACTTGTGATATAAATGACTTAGCTGCAACTGCATGCGAAACAAACGAGTTAGCTTCAAATACAAGCGAAACACATGATTTAGCTTCAAATCAATGCGAAATAGAAGGGTTAGCATCAAATCCATGCGACACAAATTATTTAGCTTCATATACATGCGATATAAGTGATATAGCTTCAAATGCAGGCGAAACAAACGAGTGAGCTTTAAATCCAAGCGTAACACATGATTTAACTTCAAATCAATGCGAAATAGAAGGCTTTGCATCAAATCCATGCGACACATATTATTTAGCTTCATATACTTGCGATATAAGTGATATAGCTTCAAATGCAGGCGAAACAAACAAGTGATCTTCAAATCCAAGGGTAACACATGATTTCTATTCAAATCAATGTGGAGTAGAAGATTTAGGTTCAAATAGATGCGAAACAAATGGTTTAGCTTCAAATACTTGTGATATACATGATTTTGCTTCAGCTGCATGCGAAACAAAAGATTTAGATTCACACCCAAGGGAAACACATGATTTAACTTCAAATCAATGGGAAGTAGAAGGTTTAGCATAAAATCCATGCAACACAAATTATTTAGCTTCTTATACTTGCGATATACGTGATCTAGCTTCAAATGCTGGCGAAACAAACGAGTGAGCTTTATATCCCAGCGTAACACATGATTTAACTTCAAATCAATGGGAAGTAGAAGATTTACCTTCAAATCCATTCGAAACGAATGGTTTAGCTTCAAATACTTGTGATATACATGATTTAGCTTCAACTGCCTGCGAAACATACGAGTTGGTTTCAAGTCCAAGCGAAACACATGATTTAGCTTCAAATAAATGCGAAATAGAAGGCTTAGCATCAAATCCATGCGACACAAATTATTTAGCTTCATATACTTGCGATATAAGTGATATAGCTTCAAATGCAGGCGAAACAAACGAGTGAGCTTTAAATCCAAGCGTAACACATAATTTAACTTCAAATCAATGGGAATTAGAAGATTTACCTTCAAATCCATGCGAAACAAATGGTTTAGCTTCAAATACTTGTGATATACATGATTCAGCTTCAACTGCATGCGAAACAACGAGTTATCTTGAAATCCATGCGGAACATATGATTTAGCTTCAAATAAATGCGAAATAGAAGGCTTAGCATCAAATACATGCGACACAAATTATTTAGCTTCATATACATGCGATATAAGTGATATAGCTTCAAATGCAGGCGAAACAAACGAGTGAGCTTTAAATCCAAGCGTAACACGTGATTTAACTTCAAATCAATGGGAAGTAGAAGATTTACCTTCAAATCCATGCGAAACAAATGGTTTAGCTTCGAATACTTGTGATATACTTGATTTAGCTACAACTGCGAGTGAAACAAACGAGTTGGCTTCAAATCCAAGTGAAACACATGATTTAACTTCAAATCAATGCGAAGAAGAAGGCTTAGCATCAAATCCATGCGAGACAAATTATTTAGCTTCATATACTTGCGATATAAGTGATATAGCTTCAAATGCAGGCGAAACAAACGAGGGAGCTTTAAATCCAAGCGTAACACATGATTTAACTTCAAATCAATGGGAATTAGAAGATTTACCTTCAAATCTATGCGAAACAAATGGTTTAGCTTCAAATACTTGTGATAAACATGGTTTTGCTTCAACTGCCTGCGAAATATACGAGTTGGCTTCAAATCCAAGCGAAACACATGATTTAGCTTCAAATAAATGCGAAATAGAAGGCTTAGCATCAAATCCATGCGACACAAATTATTTAGCTTCATATACTTGCGATATAAGTGATATAGCTTCAAATGCAGGCGAAACAAACCAGTGAGCTTTATTATCCAAGCGTAACACATGATTTAACTTCAGATCAATGGGAAGTAGAAGATTTACCTTCAAATCCATGCGAAACAAATGGTTTAGCTTCAAATACATGTGATATACATGATTTAGCTTCAACTGCATGCGAAACAAACGAGTTAGCTTCAAATCCAAGCAAAACACATGATTTAGCTTCAAATCAATGCGAAATAGAAGGCTTAGCATCAAATCAATGCGACACAAATTATTTAGCTTCATATACTTTCGATATAAGTGATATAGCTTTAAATGCAGGCGAAACAAACGAGTGATCTTCAAATCCAAGCGTAACACATGATTTAACTTCAAATCAATGCGAAGTCGAAGATTTAGGTTCAAATAGATGCGAAACAAATGGTTTAGCTTCAAATACTTGTGATATACATAATTTAGCTGCTACTGCATGCGAAACAAACGAGTTATCTTCAAATCCAAGCGTAACACCATGATTTAGCCTCAAATAAATGTGAAATAGAAGACTTAGCATCAAATCCATGCGACACAAATTATTTAGTTTCATATACATGCGATATAAGTGATATAGCTTCAAATGCAGGCGAAACAATCGAGTGAGCTTCAAATCCAAGCGTAACACATGATTTCACTTGAAATCAATGCGAAGTAGAAGATTTACCTTCAAATACATGCGAAACAAATGGTTTAGCTTCAAATACTTGTGATATACATGATTTAGTTGCAACTGCATGCGAAACAAACGAGTTATCTTCAAATCCAAGCGTAACACCATGATTTAGCCTCTAATAAAGGTGAAATAGAAGACTTAGCATCAAATCCATGCGACACAAATTATTTAGCTTCATATACATGCGATATACATGATTTAGCTTCAACTGCATGCGAAACAAACGAGTTAGCTTCAAATCCAAGCAAAACACATGATTTAGCTTCAAATCAATGCGAAATAGAAGGCTTAGCATCAAATCAATGCGACACAAATTATTTAGCTTCATATACTTTCGATATAAGTGATATAGCTTTAAATGCAGGCGAAACAAACGAATGATCTTCAAATCCAAGCGTAACACATGATTTAACTTCAAATCAATGCGAAGTCGAAGATTTAGGTTCAAATAGATGCGAAACAAATGGTTTAGCTTCAAATACTTGTGATATACATGATTTAGCTGCTACTGCATGCGAAACAAACGAGTTATCTTCAAATCCAAGCGTAACACCATGATTTAGCCTCAAATAAATGTGAAATAGAAGACTTAGCATCAAATCCATGCGACACAAATTATTTAGTTTCATATACATGCGATATAAGTGATATAGCTTCAAATGCAGGCGAAACAATCGAGTGAGCTTCAAATCCAAGCGTAACACATGATTTCACTTGAAATCAATGCGAAGTAGAAGATTTACCTTCAAATACATGCGAAACAAATGGTTTAGCTTCAAATACTTGTGATATACATGATTTAGTTGCAACTGCATGCGAAACAAACGAGTTATCTTCAAATCCAAGCGTAACACCATGATTTAGCCTCTAATAAAGGTGAAATAGAAGACTTAGCATCAAATCCATGCGACACAAATTATTTAGCTTCATATACATGCGATATAAGTGATATAGCTTCAAATGCAGGCGAAACAATCGAGTGAGCTTTAAATCCAAGCGTAACACATGATTTCACTTGAAATCAATGCGAAGTAGAAGATTTACCTTCAAATACATGCGAAACAAATGGTTTAGCTTCAAGTACTTGTGATATACATGATTCAGCTTCAACTGCATGCGAAACAAACGAGTTAGCTTCAAATCCAAGCGAAACACATGATTTAGCTTCAAATCAATGCGAAATAGGAGGCTTAGCATCAAATCCATGCGAAACAAATTATTTAGCTTCTTATACTTGCGATATAAGTGATCTAGCTTCAAATGCAGGCGACACAAACGAGTGATCTTCAAATCCAAGGGTAACACATGATTTATCTTCAAATCAATGCGGTGTAGCAGATTTAGGTTCAAATAGATGCGAAACAAATGGTTTAGCTTCAAATACTTGTGATATAAATGACTTAGCTGCAACTGCATGCGAAACAAACGAGTTAGCTTCAAATACAAGCGAAACACATGATTTAGCTTCAAATCAATGCGAAATAGAAGGGTTAGCATCAAATCCATGCGACACAAATTATTTAGCTTCATATACATGCGATATAAGTGATATAGCTTCAAATGCAGGCGAAACAAACGAGTGAGCTTTAAATCCAAGCGTAACACATGATTTAACTTCAAATCAATGCGAAATAGAAGGCTTTGCATCAAATCCATGCGACACATATTATTTAGCTTCATATACTTGCGATATAAGTGATATAGCTTCAAATGCAGGCGAAACAAACAAGTGATCTTCAAATCCAAGGGTAACACATGATTTCTATTCAAATCAATGTGGAGTAGAAGATTTAGGTTCAAATAGATGCGAAACAAATGGTTTAGCTTCAAATACTTGTGATATACATGATTTTGCTTCAGCTGCATGCGAAACAAAAGATTTAGATTCACACCCAAGGGAAACACATGATTTAACTTCAAATCAATGGGAAGTAGAAGGTTTAGCATAAAATCCATGCAACACAAATTATTTAGCTTCTTATACTTGCGATATACGTGATCTAGCTTCAAATGCTGGCGAAACAAACGAGTGAGCTTTATATCCCAGCGTAACACATGATT
The DNA here is from genome assembly GCF_051020955.1 of Megalopta genalis. Lineage (NCBI taxonomy): Eukaryota > Metazoa > Arthropoda > Insecta > Hymenoptera > Halictidae > Megalopta > Megalopta genalis. The sequence continues at coordinate 32,602,993 of NC_135016.1, forward strand.
TAACTTCAAATCAATGGGAAGTAGAAGATTTACCTTCAAATCCATTCGAAACGAATGGTTTAGCTTCAAATACTTGTGATATACATGATTTAGCTTCAACTGCCTGCGAAACATACGAGTTGGTTTCAAGTCCAAGCGAAACACATGATTTAGCTTCAAATAAATGCGAAATAGAAGGCTTAGCATCAAATCCATGCGACACAAATTATTTAGCTTCATATACTTGCGATATAAGTGATATAGCTTCAAATGCAGGCGAAACAAACGAGTGAGCTTTAAATCCAAGCGTAACACATAATTTAACTTCAAATCAATGGGAATTAGAAGATTTACCTTCAAATCCATGCGAAACAAATGGTTTAGCTTCAAATACTTGTGATATACATGATTCAGCTTCAACTGCATGCGAAACAACGAGTTATCTTGAAATCCATGCGGAACATATGATTTAGCTTCAAATAAATGCGAAATAGAAGGCTTAGCATCAAATACATGCGACACAAATTATTTAGCTTCATATACATGCGATATAAGTGATATAGCTTCAAATGCAGGCGAAACAAACGAGTGAGCTTTAAATCCAAGCGTAACACGTGATTTAACTTCAAATCAATGGGAAGTAGAAGATTTACCTTCAAATCCATGCGAAACAAATGGTTTAGCTTCGAATACTTGTGATATACTTGATTTAGCTACAACTGCGAGTGAAACAAACGAGTTGGCTTCAAATCCAAGTGAAACACATGATTTAACTTCAAATCAATGCGAAGAAGAAGGCTTAGCATCAAATCCATGCGACACAAATTATTTAGCTTCATATACTTGCGATATAAGTGATATAGCTTCAAATGCAGGCGAAACAAACGAGGGAGCTTTAAATCCAAGCGTAACACATGATTTAACTTCAAATCAATGGGAATTAGAAGATTTACCTTCAAATCTATGCGAAACAAATGGTTTAGCTTCAAATACTTGTGATAAACATGGTTTTGCTTCAACTGCCTGCGAAAAATACGAGTTGGCTTCAAATCCAAGCGAAACACATGATTTAGCTTCAAATAAATGCGAAATAGAAGGCTTAGCATCAAATCCATGCGACACAAATTATTTAGCTTCATATACTTGCGATATAAGTGATATAGCTTCAAATGCAGGCGAAACAAACCAGTGAGCTTTATTATCCAAGCGTAACACATGATTTAACTTCAGATCAATGGGAAGTAGAAGATTTACCTTCAAATCCATGCGAAACAAATGGTTTAGCTTCAAATACATGTGATATACATGATTTAGCTTCAACTGCATGCGAAACAAACGAGTTAGCTTCAAATCCAAGCAAAACACATGATTTAGCTTCAAATCAATGCGAAATAGAAGGCTTAGCATCAAATCAATGCGACACAAATTATTTAGCTTCATATACTTTCGATATAAGTGATATAGCTTTAAATGCAGGCGAAACAAACGAGTGATCTTCAAATCCAAGCGTAACACATGATTTAACTTCAAATCAATGCGAAGTCGAAGATTTAGGTTCAAATAGATGCGAAACAAATGGTTTAGCTTCAAATACTTGTGATATACATAATTTAGCTGCTACTGCATGCGAAACAAACGAGTTATCTTCAAATCCAAGCGTAACACCATGATTTAGCCTCAAATAAATGTGAAATAGAAGACATAGCATCAAATCCATGCGACACAAATTATTTAGTTTCATATACATGCGATATAAGTGATATAGCTTCAAATGCAGGCGAAACAATCGAGTGAGCTTCAAATCCAAGCGTAACACATGATTTCACTTGAAATCAATGCGAAGTAGAAGATTTACCTTCAAATACATGCGAAACAAATGGTTTAGCTTCAAATACTTGTGATATACATGATTTAGTTGCAACTGCATGCGAAACAAACGAGTTATCTTCAAATCCAAGCGTAACACCATGATTTAGCCTCTAATAAAGGTGAAATAGAAGACTTAGCATCAAATCCATGCGACACAAATTATTTAGCTTCATATACATGCGATATACATGATTTAGCTTCAACTGCATGCGAAACAAACGAGTTAGCTTCAAATCCAAGCAAAACACATGAATTAGCTTCAAATCAATGCGAAATAGAAGGCTTAGCATCAAATCAATGCGACACAAATTATTTAGCTTCATATACTTTCGATATAAGTGATATAGCTTTAAATGCAGGCGAAACAAACGAATGATCTTCAAATCCAAGCGTAACACATGATTTAACTTCAAATCAATGCGAAGTCGAAGATTTAGGTTCAAATAGATGCGAAACAAATGGTTTAGCTTCAAATACTTGTGATATACATGATTTAGCTGCTACTGCATGCGAAACAAACGAGTTATCTTCAAATCCAAGCGTAACACCATGATTTAGCCTCAAATAAATGTGAAATAGAAGACTTAGCATCAAATCCATGCGACACAAATTATTTAGTTTCATATACATGCGATATAAGTGATATAGCTTCAAATGCAGGCGAAACAATCGAGTGAGCTTCAAATCCAAGCGTAACACATGATTTCACTTGAAATCAATGCGAAGTAGAAGATTTACCTTCAAATACATGCGAAACAAATGGTTTAGCTTCAAATACTTGTGATATACATGATTTAGTTGCAACTGCATGCGAAACAAACGAGTTATCTTCAAATCCAAGCGTAACACCATGATTTAGCCTCTAATAAAGGTGAAATAGAAGACTTAGCATCAAATCCATGCGACACAAATTATTTAGCTTCATATACATGCGATATAAGTGATATAGCTTCAAATGCAGGCGAAACAATCGAGTGAGCTTTAAATCCAAGCGTAACACATGATTTCACTTGAAATCAATGCGAAGTAGAAGATTTACCTTCAAATACATGCGAAACAAATGGTTTAGCTTCAAGTACTTGTGATATACATGATTCAGCTTCAACTGCATGCGAAACAAACGAGTTAGCTTCAAATCCAAGCGAAACACATGATTTAGCTTCAAATCAATGCGAAATAGAAGGCTTAGCATCAAATCCATGCGAAACAAATTATTTAGCTTCTTATACTTGCGATATAAGTGATCTAGCTTCAAATGCAGGCGACACAAACGAGTGATCTTCAAATCCAAGCGTAACACATGATTTAACTTCAAATCAATGCGAAGTAGAAGAATTAGGTTCAAATACATGCGAAACAAAAGGTTTTGCTTCAAATACTTGTGGTATACATGATTTTGCTTCAGCTGCATGCGAAACAAACGAGTTGGCTTCAAATCCAAGCGAAACACATGGTTTAGCTTCAGATCAATGCGAAATAGAAGGCTTAGCATCAAATCCATGCGAAACAAATTATTTAGCTTCATATACTTGCGATATAAGTGATCTAGCTTCAAACGCAGGCGAAACAAAAGAGTGATATTCAAATCCAAGCGTAACACATGATTTAACTTCAAATTAATGGGAAGTAGAAGATTTACCTTCAAATCCATGCGAAACAAATGGTTCAGCTTCAAATACTTGTGATATACATGATTTAGCTTCAGCTGCATGCGAAACAAACGATTTAGCTTCACACCCAAGGGAAACACATGATTTAACTTCAACTCAATGCGATGTAGAAGGCTTAGCATCAAATCCATGGAACACAAATTATTTAGCTTCTTATACTTGCGATATTAGTGATCTAGCTTCAAATGCAGGCGAAACAAACGAGTGAGCTTTAAATCCAAGCGTAACACATGATTTAACTTCAAATCAATGGGAAGTTGAAGATTTACCTTCAAATCCGTGCGAAACAAATGGTTTAGCTTCAAATACTTGTGATATACATGATTTAGCTTCAACTGCATGCGAAACAAACGAGTTGGCTTCAAATCCATGCGAAACACATGATTTAGCTTCAAATAAATGCGAAATAGAAGGCTTAGCATCAAATCCATGCGACACAAATTATTTTGCTTCATATACATGCGATATAAGTGATATAGCTTCAAATGCAGGCGAAACAAACAAGTGAGCTTTAAATCCAAGCCTAACACATGATTTAAATTCTAATGAATGCGAAGTAGAAGATTTAGGTTCAAATACATGCGAAACAAATGGTTTAACTTCAAATACTTGTGATATACATGATTTAGCTACAACTGCATGCGAAACAAACGAGTTATCTTCAAATCCAAGCGAAACACATTATTTAGCTTCTAATCAGTGCAAAATAGAAGGCTTAGCATCAAATCCATGCGACACAAATTATTTGGCTTCATATACTTACGATATAAGTGATATAGCTTCAAATGCAGGCGAAACAAACAAGTGAGCTTTAAATCCAAGCGTAGCACATGATTTAACTTCAAATCAATGGGAATTAGAAGATTTTTATTCAAATCCATGCGAAACAAATGGTTTAACTTCAAATACTTGTGCTATACATGATTTTGCTTCAGCTGCATGCGAAACATACGATTTAGCTACACACCCAAGGGAAACACATGGTTTAGCTCCAAATCAATGCGAAATAGAAGGCTTAGCATCAACTCCATGCGACACAAATTATTTAGATTCATATACTTGCGATATAAGTGATATAGCTTCAAATGCAGGCGAAACAAACAAGTGAGCTTTAAATCCAAGCCTAACACATGATTTAACTTCAAATCAATGGCAAGTAGAAGATTTACCTTCAAATCCATGCGAAACAAATGGTTTAGCTTCAAATACTTGTGATATACATGATTTAGCTGCAACTGCATGCGAAACAAACGAGTTATCTTCAAATCCAAGCGAAACACATGATTTAGCTTCAAATAAATGCGAAATAGAAGGGTTAGCATCAAATCCATGCGACACAAATTATTTAGCTTCATATACATGCGATATAAGTGATATAGCTTCAAATGCAGGCGAAACAAACGAGTGAGCTTTAAATCCAAACGTAACACATGATTTAACTTCAAATCAATGCGAAGTAGAAGATTTACCTTCAAATACATGCGAAACAAATGGTTTATCTTCAAATACTTGTAATGTACATGATTTTGCTTTAGCTGCATGAGAAACAAGCGATTTAGCTTCACACTCAAGGGAAACACATGATTTAACTTCAAATCAATGCGAAGAAGAAGGCTTAGCCTCAAATCCATGCAACACAAATTATTTAGCTTCTTATACTTGCGATATAAGTGATCTAGCTTCAAATGCAGGCGAAACAAACGAGTGATCTTCAAATCCAAGCGTAACACATGATTTAACTTCAAATCAATGGGAATTAGAAGATTTTTATTCAAATCCATGCGAAACAAATGGTTTAACTTCAAATACTTGTGCTATACATGATTTTGCTTCAGCTGCATGCGAAACATACGATTTAGCTACACACCCAAGGGAAACACATGGTTTAGCTCCAAATCAATGCGAAATAGATGGCTTAGCATCAAATCCATGCGACACAAATTATTTAGATTCATATACTTGCGATATAAGTGATATAGCTTCAAATGCAGGCGAAACAAACAAGTGAGCTTTAAATCCAAGCCTAACACATGATTTAACTTCAAATCAATGGCAAGTAGAAGATTTACCTTCAAATCCATGCGAAACAAATGGTTTAGCTTCAAATACTTGTGATATACATGATTTAGCTGCAACTGCATGCGAAACAAACGAGTTATCTTCAAATCCAAGCGAAACACATGATTTAGCTTCAAATAAATGCGAAATAGAAGGGTTAGCATCAAATCCATGCGACACAAATTATTTAGCTTCATATACATGCGATATAAGTGATATAGCTTCAAATGCAGGCGAAACAAACGAGTGAGCTTTAAATCCAAACGTAACACATGATTTAACTTCAAATCAATGCGAAGTAGAAGATTTACCTTCAAATACATGCGAAACAAATGGTTTATCTTCAAATACTTGTAATGTACATGATTTTGCTTTAGCTGCATGAGAAACAAGCGATTTAGCTTCACACTCAAGGGAAACACATGATTTAACTTCAAATCAATGCGAAGAAGAAGGCTTAGCATCAAATCCATGCAACACAAATTATTTAGCTTCTTATACTTGCGATATAAGTGATATAGAATCAAATGCAGGCGAAACAAGCGAGTGATCTTCAAATCCAAGCGTAACACATGATTTAACTTCAAATCAATGCGAAGTAGAAGAATTAGGTTCAAATACATGCGAAACAAAAGGTTTTGCTTCAAATACTTGTGGTATACATGATTTTGCTTCAGCTGCATGCGAAACAAACGAGTTGGCTTCAAATCCAAGCGAAACACATGGTTTAGCTTCAGATCAATGCGAAATAGAAGGCTTAGCATCAAATCCATGCGAAACAAATTATTTAGCTTCATATACTTGCGATATAAGTGATATAGCTTCAAATGCAGGCGAAACAAAAGAGTGATATTCAAATCCAAGCGTAACACATGATTTAACTTCAAATCAATGCGAAGTAGAAGATTTAGGTTCAAATACATGCGAAACAAATGGTTTATCTTCAAATTCTTGTGATATACATAATTTTGCTTTAGCTGCATGAGAAACAAGCGATTTAGCTTCACACTCAAGGGAAACACATGATTTAACTTCAAATCAATGCGAAGAAGAAGGCTTAGCCTCAAATCCATGCAACACAAATTATTTAGCTTCTTATACTTGCGATATAAGTGATCTAGCTTCAAATGCAGGCGAAACAAACGAGTGATCTTCAAATCCAAGCGTAACACATGATTTAACTTCAAATCAATGGGAATTAGAAGATTTTTATTCAAATCCATGCGAAACAAATGGTTTAACTTCAAATACTTGTGCTATACATGATTTTGCTTCAGCTGCATGCGAAACATACGATTTAGCTACACACCCAAGGGAAACACATGGTTTAGCTCCAAATCAATGCGAAATAGATGGCTTAGCATCAAATCCATGCGACACAAATTATTTAGATTCATATACTTGCGATATAAGTGATATAGCTTCAAATGCAGGCGAAACAAACAAGTGAGCTTTAAATCCAAGCCTAACACATGATTTAACTTCACATCAATGGCAAGTAGAAGATTTACCTTCAAATCCATGCGAAACAAATGGTTTAGCTTCAAATACTTGTGATATACATGATTTAGCTGCAACTGCATGCGAAACAAACGAGTTATCTTCAAATCCAAGCGAAACACATGATTTAGCTTCAAATAAATGCGAAATAGAAGGGTTAGCATCAAATCCATGCGACACAAATTATTTAGCTTCATATACATGCGATATAAGTGATATAGCTTCAAATGCAGGCGAAACAAACGAGTGAGCTTTAAATCCAAACGTAACACATGATTTAACTTCAAATCAATGCGAAGTAGAAGATTTACCTTCAAATACATGCGAAACAAATGGTTTATCTTCAAATACTTGTAATGTACATGATTTTGCTTTAGCTGCATGAGAAACAAGCGATTTAGCTTCACACTCAAGGGAAACACATGATTTAACTTCAAATCAATGCGAAGAAGAAGGCTTAGCATCAAATCCATGCAACACAAATTATTTAGCTTCTTATACTTGCGATATAAGTGATATAGAATCAAATGCAGGCGAAACAAGCGAGTGATCTTCAAATCCAAGCGTAACACATGATTTAACTTCAAATCAATGCGAAGTAGAAGAATTAGGTTCAAATACATGCGAAACAAAAGGTTTTGCTTCAAATACTTGTGGTATACATGATTTTGCTTCAGCTGCATGCGAAACAAACGAGTTGGCTTCAAATCCAAGCGAAACACATGGTTTAGCTTCAGATCAATGCGAAATAGAAGGCTTAGCATCAAATCCATGCGAAACAAATTATTTAGCTTCATATACTTGCGATATAAGTGATATAGCTTCAAATGCAGGCGAAACAAAAGAGTGATATTCAAATCCAAGCGTAACACATGATTTAACTTCAAATCAATGCGAAGTAGAAGATTTAGGTTCAAATACATGCGAAACAAATGGTTTATCTTCAAATTCTTGTGATATACATAATTTTGCTTTAGCTGCATGAGAAACAAGCGATTAAGCTTCACACTCAAGGGAAACACATGATTTAACTTCAAATCAATGCGAAGAAGAAGGCTTAGCCTCAAATCCATGCAACACAAATTATTTAGCTTCTTATACTTGCGATATAAGTGATCTAGCTTCAAATGCAGGCGAAACAAACGAGTGATCTTCAAATCCAAGCGTAACACATGATTTAACTTCAAATTAATGGGAAGTAGAAGATTTACCTTCAAATCCATGCGAAACAAATGGTTCAGCTTCAAATACTTGTGATATACATGATTTAGCTTCAGCTGCATGCGAAACAAACGATTTAGCCTCACACCCAAGGGAAACACATGATTTAACTTCAACTCAATGCGATGTAGAAGGCTTAGCATCAAATCCATGGAACACAAATTATTTAGCTTCTTATACTTGCGATATTAGTGATCTAGCTTCAAATGCAGGCGAAACAAACGAGTGAGCTTTAAATCCAAGCGTAACACATGATTTAACTTCAAATCAATGGGAAGAAGATGATTTACCTTCAAATCCATGCGAAACAAATGGTTTAGCTTCAAATACTTGTGCTATACATGATTTTGCTTCAGCTGCATGCGAAACATACGATTTAGCTACACACCCAAGGGAAACACATGGTTTAGCTCCAAATCAATGCGAAATAGATGGCTTAGCATCAAATCCATGCGACACAAATTATTTAGATTCATATACTTGCGATATAAGTGATATAGCTTCAAATGCAGGCGAAACAAACAAGTGAGCTTTAAATCCAAGCCTAACACATGATTTAACTTCAAATCAATGGCAAGTAGAAGATTTACCTTCAAATCCATGCGAAACAAATGGTTTAGCTTCAAATACTTGTGATATACATGATTTAGCTGCAACTGCATGCGAAACAAACGAGTTATCTTCAAATCCAAGCGAAACACATGATTTAGCTTCAAATAAATGCGAAATAGAAGGCTTAGCATCAAATCCATGCGACACAAATTATTTAGCTTCATATACATGCGATATAAGTGATATAGCTTCAAATGCAGGCGAAACAAACGAGTGAGCTTTAAATCCAAACGTAACACATGATTTAACTTCAAATCAATGCGAAGTAGAAGATTTACCTTCAAATACATGCGAAACAAATGGTTTATCTTCAAATACTTGTAATGTACATGATTTTGCTTTAGCTGCATGAGAAACAAGCGATTTAGCTTCAAACTCAAGGGAAACACATGATTTAACTTCAAATCAATGCGAAGAAGAAGGCTTAGCATCAAATCCATGCAACACAAATTATTTAGCTTCTTATACTTGCGATATAAGTGATATAGAATCAAATGCAGGCGAAACAAGCGAGTGATCTTCAAATCCAAGCGTAACACATGATTTAACTTCAAATCAATGCGAAGTAGAAGAATTAGGTTCAAATACATGCGAAACAAAAGGTTTTGCTTCAAATACTTGTGGTATACATGATTTTGCTTCAGCTGCATGCGAAACAAACGAGTTGGCTTCAAATCCAAGCGAAACACATGGTTTAGCTTCAGATCAATGCGAAATAGAAGGCTTAGCATCAAATTCATGCGAAACAAATTATTTAGCTTCATATACTTGCGATATAAGTGATATAGCTTCAAATGCAGGCGAAACAAAAGAGTGATATTCAAATCCAAGCGTAACACATGATTTAACTTCAAATCAATGCGAAGTAGAAGATTTAGGTTCAAATACATGCGAAACAAATGGTTTATCTTCAAATTCTTGTGATATACATAATTTTGCTTTAGCTGCATGAGAAACAAGCTATTTAGCTTCACACTCAAGGGAAACACATGATTTAACTTCAAATCAATGCGAAGAAGAAGGCTTAGCCTCAAATCCATGCAACACAAATTATTTAGCTTCTTATACTTGCGATATAAGTGATCTAGCTTCAAATGCAGGCGAAACAAACGAGTGAGCTTTAAATCCAAGCGTAACACATGATTTAACTTCAAATCAATGGGAAGTTGAAGATTTACCTTCAAATCCGTGCGAAACAAATGGTTTAGCTTCAAATACTTGTGATATACATGATTTAGCTTCAACTGCATGCGAAACAAACGAGTTGGCTTCAAATCCATGCGAAACACATGATTTAGCTTCAAATAAATGCGAAATAGAAGGCTTAGCATCAAATCCATGCGACACAAATTATTTTGCTTCATATACATGCGATATAAGTGATATAGCTTCAAATGCAGGCGAAACAAACAAGTGAGCTTTAAATCCAAGCCTAACACATGATTTAAATTCTAATGAATGCGAAGTAGAAGATTTAGGTTCAAATACATGCGAAACAAATGGTTTAACTTCAAATACTTGTGATATACATGATTTAGCTGCAACTGCATGCGAAACAAACGAGTTATCTTCAAATCCAAGCGAAACACATTATTTAGCTTCTAATCAGTGCAAAATAGAAGGCTTAGCATCAAATCCATGCGACACAAATTATTTGGCTTCATATACTTACGATATAAGTGATATAGCTTCAAATGCAGGCGAAACAAACAAGTGAGCTTTAAATCCAAGCGTAACACATGATTTAACTTCAAATCAATGGGAATTAGAAGATTTTTATTCAAATCCATGCGAAACAAATGGTTTAACTTCAAATACTTGTGCTATACATGATTTTGCTTCAGCTGCATGCGAAACATACGATTTAGCTACACACCCAAGGGAAACACATGGTTTAGCTCCAAATCAATGCGAAATAGATGGCTTAGCATCAAAACCATGCGACACAAATTATTTAGATTCATATACTTGCGATATAAGTGATATAGCTTCAAATGCAGGCGAAACAAACAAGTGAGCTTTAAATCCAAGCCTAACACATGATTTAACTTCAAATCAATGGCAAGTAGAAGATTTACCTTCAAATCCATGCGAAACAAATGGTTTAGCTTCAAATACTTGTGATATACATGATTTAGCTGCAACTGCATGCGAAACAAACGAGTTATCTTCAAATCCAAGCGAAACACATGATTTAGCTTCAAATAAATGCGAAATAGAAGGGTTAGCATCAAATCCATGCGACACAAATTATTTAGCTTCATATAGATGCGATATAAGTGATATAGCTTCAAATGCAGGCGAAACAAACGAGTGAGCTTTAAATCCAAACGTAACACATGATTTAACTTCAAATCAATGCGAAGTAGAAGATTTACCTTCAAATACATGCGAAACAAATGGTTTATCTTCAAATACTTGTAATGTACATGATTTTGCTTTAGCTGCATGAGAAACAAGCGATTCAGCTTCACACTCAAGGGAAACACATGATTTAACTTCAAATCAATGCGAAGAAGAAGGCTTAGCATCAAATCCATGCAACACAAATTATTTAGCTTCTTATACTTGCGATATAAGTGATATAGAATCAAATGCAGGCGAAACAAGCGAGTGAGCTTTAAATCCAAGGGTAACACATGATTTAACTTCAAATCAATGGGAAGTAGAAGATTTACCATCAAATACATGCGAAACAAATGGTTTAGCTTCAAATAAATGCGAAATAGAAGGCTTAGCATCAAATCCATACGACACAAATTATTTAGCTTCATATACATGCGATATAAGTGATATAGCTTCAAATGTAGGCGAAACAAACGAGTGAGCTTTAAATCCAAGCGTAACACATGATTTAACTTCAAATAAATGCGAAATAGAAGGCTTAGCATCAAATCCATGCGATACAAATTATTTAGCTTCATATACATGCGATATAAGTGATATACCTTCAAATGCAGGCGAAACAAACGAGTGAGCTTTAAATCCAAGCGTAACACATGATTTAACTTCAAATCAATGGGAAGTAGAAGATTTACCTTCAAATCCATGCGAAACAAATGGTTTAGCTTCAAATACTTGTGATATACATGATTTAGCTACAACTGCCTGTGAAACAAACGAGTTGGCTTCAAATCCAAGCGAAACACATGATTTAACTTCAAATCAATGCGAAGTAGAAGGCTTAGCCTCAAATCCGTGCAACACAAATTATTTAGCTTCTTATACTTGCGATATAAGTGATCTAGCTTCAAATGCAGGCGAAACAAACGAGTGATCTTCAAATCCAAGCGTAACACATGATTTAACTTCAAATCAATGCGAAGTAGATTAATTAGGTTCAAATACATGCGAAACAAATGGTTTTGCTTCAAATACTTGTGGTATACATGATTTTGCTTCAGCTGCCTGCGAAACAAACGAGGTGGCTTCAAATCCAAGCGAAAAACATGATTTAGCTTCAAATCAATGCGAAATAGAAGGCTTAGCATCAAATCCATGCGACACGAATTATTTAGCTTCATATACATGCGATATACGTTATATAGCTTCAAATGCAGGCGAAACAAACGAGTGATATTCAAATCCAAGCGTAACACATGATTTAACTTCAAATCAATGCGAAGTAGAAGATTTAGGTTCAAATACATGCGAAGCAAATGGTTTTGCTTCAAATACTTGTGATATACATGATTTAGCTTCAGCTGCATGCGAAGCAAACGATTTAGCTTCACACCCAAGGGAAACACATGATTTAACTTCAAATCAATGCGAAGTAGAAGGCTTAGCCTCAAATCCATGCAACACAAATTATTTAGCTTCTTATACTTGCGATATAAGTGATCTAGCTTCAAATGCAGGCGAAACAAACGAGTGATCTTCAAATCCAAGCGTAACACATGATTTAACTTCAAATCAATGCGAAGTAGAAGAATTAGGTTCAAATACATGCGAAACAAAAGGTTTTGCTTCAAATACTTGTGGTATACATGATTTTGCTTCAGCTGCATGCGAAACAAACGAGTTCGCTTCAAATCGATGCGAAACACATAATTTAGTTTCAAATCAATGCGATGTAGAAGGTTTAGCTTCAAATCAATGCGAAACAAATGATTTAGCATCAGATACTTGAGATATCATTGATATAGATTCAAATGCAGGGGAAACGAACGAGTTAGTTTCAAATCCAAGCGAAACACATGATTTAGCTTCAAATCATTGCGAAATAGAAAGCTTAGCATCAAATCCATGCGACACATATTATTTAGCTTCATATACTTGCCATATAAGTGATATAGATTCAAATGCAGGCGAAACAAACCAGTGAGCTTTAAATCCAAGCGTAACACATGATTTAACTTCAGATCAATGGGAAGTAGAAGATTTACCTTCAAATCCATGCGAAACGAATGGTTTAGCTTCAAATACTTGTGATATACATGATTTAGCTTCAACTGCATGCGAAACAAACGAGTTAGCTTCAAATCCCAGCGAAACACATGATTTAGCTTCAAATCAATGCGAAATAGAAGGCTTAGCATCAAATCCATGCGACACAAATTATTTAGCTTCATATACTTTCGATATAAGTGATATAGCTTCAAATGCAGGCGAAACAAACGAGTGATCTTCAAATCCAAGCGTAACTCATGATTTAACTTCAAATCAATGCGAAGTCGAAGATTTAGGTTCAAATACATGCGAAACAAATGGTTTAGCTTCAAATACTTGTGGTATACATGATTTAGCTGCAACTGCATGCGAAACAAACGAGTTATCTTCAAATCCAAGCAAAACACATTATTTAGCTTCAAATCAATGCAAAATTGAAGGCTTAGCATCAAATCCATGCGACACAAATTAATTAGCTTCATATGCTTGCGATATCAGTGATATAGCTTCAAATGCAGGCGAAACAAACGAGTGATCTTTAAATCCAAGCGTAACACATAATTTAACTTCAAATCAATGGGAATAAGAAGATTTACCATCAAATCCATGCGAAACAAATGGTTTAGCTTCAAATACTTGTGATATACATGATTTAGATTCAAGTGCATTCGAAACAAACGTGTTATCTTGAAATCCATGCGGAACACATGATTTAGCTTCAAATAAATGCGAAATAGAAGGCTTAGCATCAAATCCATGCGACACAAATTATTTAGCTTCATATACTTGCGATATAAGTGATATAGCTTCAAATGCAGGCGAAACAAACGAGTGAGCTTTAAATCCAAGCGTAACACATGATTTAACTTCAAATCAATGGGAATTAGAAGATTTACCTTCAAATCTATGCGAAACAAATGGTTTAGCTTCAAATACTTGTGATATACATGATTTAGGTTCAACTGCATGCGAAACACATGAGTTACCTTCAAATCCAAGCGAAACACATGATTTAGCTTCAAATCAATGCGAAATAGAAGGCTTTGCATCAAATCCATGCGACACAAGTTATTTAGCTTCTTATAATTTCGATATAAGTGACATAGCTTCAAATGCAGGCGAAACAAACGAGTGAGCTTTAAATCCAAGCGTAACACATGATTTAACTTCAAATCAATGGTAAGTAGAAGATTTACCATCAAATCCATGCCAAACAAATGGTTTAGCTTCAAATACTTGTGATATACATGATTTAGCTTCAAGTGCTGGTGAAACAAACGAGTAGGCTTCAAATCCATGCGAAACACATTATTTAGATTCAAATTAATTCGAAACACATGGTTTAGCTTAATATTCATGCGAAACATATGCCTCAGCTTCAAATACTTGTGATATACATGATTGAGCTTCAACTGCATGCGAAACAAACGAGTTATTTTCAAATCCATGCGAAACACAAGATTTAGTTTCAAATCAATGCAAAGTAGAAGTATTTATCTTCTTATACTTGCGATATAAGTGATATAGCTCCAAATGCAGGCGAAACAAACGGGTGAGCTTTAAATCCAAGGGTAACACATGATTTAACTTCAAATCAATGGGAAGTAGAAGATTTACCTTCAAATCCATGCGAAACAAATGGTTTAGCTTCAAATACTTGTGATATACATGATTTAGCTTCAACTGCATGCGAAACAAACGAGTTAGATTCAAATCCAAGCGAACCACATGATTTAGATTCAAATCAATGCGAAATAGAAGGCTTAGCATCAAATCCATGCAACACAAATTATTTAGCTTCTTATACTTGCGATATAAGTGATCTTGCTTCAAATGCAGGCGAAAGAAACGAGTGATCTTCAAATCCAAGCGTAACACATGATTTAACTTCAAATCAATGGGAAGTAGAAGATTTACCTTCGAATCCATGCGAAACAAATGGTTTAGCTTCAAGTACTTGTGATATACATGATTCAGCTTCAACTGCATGCGAAACAAACGAGTTAGCTTCAAATCCAAGCGAAACACATGATTTAGCTTCAAATCAATGCGAAATAGAAGGCTTAGCATCAAATCCATGCGACACAAATTATTTAGCTTCATATACATGCGATATAAGAGATATAGCTTCAAATGCAGGCGAAACAAACGAGTGAGCTTTAAATCCAAGCGTAACACATGATTTAACTTCAAATCAATGGGAAGTAGAAGATTTACCTTCGAATCCATGCGAAACAAATGGTTTAGCTTCAAATACTTGTGATATACATGATTTAGCTGCAACTGCATGCGAAACAAACGAGTTAACTTTAAATCCAAGCGAAACACATTATTTAGCTTCAAATCAATGCAAAATAGAAGGCTTAGCATCAAATCCATGCGACACAAAATATTTAGTTTCATATACTTGCGATATAAGTGATATAGCTTACAATGCCGGCGAAACAAACGAGTGATCTTCAAATCCAAGCGTAACTCATGATTTAACTTCAAATCAATGCGAAGTTTAAGATTTAGGTTCAAATACATGCGAAACAAATGGTTTAGCTTCAAATACTTGTGATATACATGATTTTGCTTCAGCTGCATGCGAAACAAACGAGTTAGCTTCACACTCAAAGGAAACACATGATTTAACTCCAAATCAATGCGAAATAGAAGGCTTAGCATCAAATCCATGCGACACAAATTATTTAGCTTCATATACTTGCGATATAAGTGATATAGCTTCAAATGCAGGCGAAACAAACGAGTAAGCTTTAAATCCAAGCGTAACACATGATTTAACTTCAAATCAATGGGAATTAGAAGATTTACCATCAAATCCATGCGAAACAAATGGTTTAGCTTCAAATACTTGCGATATACATGATTTAGCTTCAACTGCATTCGAAACAAACGAGTTATCTTGAAATCCATGCGGAACACATGATTTAGCTTCAAATAAATGCGAAATAGAAGGCTTTGCATCAAATCCATGCGACACAAATTATTTAGATTCATATACATGCGATATAAGTGATATAGCTTCAAATGCAGGCGAAACAAACGAGTGAGCTTTAAATCCAAACGTAACGCATGATTTAACTTCAAATCAATGGGAAGTAAAAGATTTACCTTCAAATCCATGCGAAACAAATGGTTTAGCTTCGACTACTTGTGATATATATGATTTAGCTACAACTGCCTGTGAAACAAACGAGTTGGCTTCAAATCCAAGTGAAACACGTGATTCAACTTCAAATCAATGCGAAGAAGAAGGCTTAGCATCAAATCCATGCGACACAAATTATTTAGCTTCATATACTTGCGATATGAGTGATATAGCTTCAAATGCAGGCGAAACAAACGAGTGAGCTTTAAATCCAAGCGTAACACATGATTTAACTTCAAATCAATGGGAATTAGAAGATTTACCTTCAAATCTATGCGAAACAAATGGTTTAGCTTCAAATACTTGTGATATACATGATTTAACTTCAACTGCATGCGAAACCAACGAGTTATCTTCAAATCCAAGCAAAACACATTATTTAGCTTCAAATCAATGGGAAATAGAAGGCTTTGCATCAAATCCATGCGACACAAATTATTTAGCTTCATATACTTTCGATATAAGTGACATAGCTTCAAATGCAGGCGAAAGAAACGAGTGAGCTTTAAATCCAAGCGTAACACATGATTTAACTTCAAATCAATGGGAAGTAGCAGATTTACCTTCAAATCCATGCGAAACAAATGGTTTAGCTTCAAATACTTGTGATATACATGATTTAGCTTCAACTACGTGCGAAACAAACGAGTTAACTTCAAATCCAAGCGAAACACACGATTTAGCTTCAAATCAATACGAAATAGAAGGCTTAGCATCAAATAAATGCGACACAAATTATTTAGCTTCATATACTTTCGATATAAGTGATATAGCTTCAAATCCAGGCGAAACAAACGAGTGAGCTTTAAATCCAAGCGTAACACATGATTTAACTTCAAATCAATGGGAATTAGAAGATTTACCTTCAAATCCAGGCGAAACAAATGGTTTAGCTTCAAATACCTTTGATATACATGATTTAGCTTCAACTGCCTGCGAAACATACGAGTTGGCTTCAAATCCAAGTGAAACACGTGATTTAACTTCAAATCAATGCGAAGAAGAAGGCTTAGCATCAAATCCATGCGACACAAATTATTTAGCTTCATATACTTGCGATATAAGTGATATAGCTTCAAATGCAGGCGAAACAAACGAGTGAGCTTTAAATCCAAGCGTAACACATGATTTAACTTCAAATCAATGGGAATTAGAAGATTTACCTTCAAATCTATGCGAAACAAATGGTTTAGCTTCAAATACTTGTGATATACATGATTTAGCTTCAACTACGTGCGAAACAAACGAGTTAGCTTCAAATCCAAGCGAAACACACGATTTAGCTTCAAATCAATACGAAATAGAAGGCTTAGCATCAAATAAATGCGACACAAATTATTTAGCTTCATATACTTTCGATATAAGTGATATAGCTTCAAATACAGGCGAAACAAACGAGTGAGCTTTAAATCCAAGCGTAACACGTGATTTAACTTCAAATCAATGGGAAGTAGAAGATTTACCTTCAAATCCATTCGAAACAAATGGTTTAGCTTCAAATACTTGTGATATACGTGATTTAGCTTCAACTACGTGCGAAACAAACGAGTTAGCTTCAAATCCAAGCGAAACACACGATTTAGCTACAAATCAATACAAAATAGAAGGCTTAGCATCAAATCCATGCGACGCAAATTATTTAGCTTCATATACTTTCGATATAAGTGATATAGCTTCAAATGCAGGCGAAACAAACGAGTGATATTCAAATCCAAGCGTAACACATGATTTAACTTCAAATCAATGCGAAACAAATGGTATAGCTTCAAATCAATGCGAAGTATAAGGCTGATGTTTGAATCCATGCGAAACAAATGGTTTAGCTTCAAATACTTGTGATATACATGATTTAGCTACAACTGCCTGTGAAACAAACGAGTTGTCTCCAAATCCAAGCGAAACACATGATTTAACTTCAAATCAATGCGAAGAAGAAGGCTTAGCATCAAATCCATGCAACACAAATTATTTAGCTTCTTATACTTGCGATATAAGTGATATAGATTCAAATGCAGGCGAAACAAGCGAGTGATATTCAAATCCAAGCGTAACACATTATTTAACTTCAAATCAATGCGAAGTAGAAGATTTAGGTTCAAATACATGCGAAACAGATGGTTTAACTTCAAATAATAGTGATATACATGATTTTGCTTCATCTGCATGCGAAACGAACGATTTACCTTCACACCCAAGGGAAACACATGATTTAACTTCAAATCAATGCGAAGTAGAAGGCTGATTTTCGAATCCATGCGAAACAAATGGTTGAGCTTCAAATACTTGCGATATACATGATTTATCTTCAACTGCATGCGAAACAAACGAGTTAGCTTCAAATCCAAGCGAAACACATGATTTAACTTCAAATCAATGGGAAGTAGAAGATTTACCTGCAAATCCATGCGAAACAAATGGTTTAGCTTCAAATACTTGTGATATACATGATTTAGCTTCAACTGCATGCGAAACAAACGAGTTAGCTTCAAATCCATGCGAAACATGATTTAGCTTCAAATCAATGCGAAGTAGAAGGCTGAGCTTCAAATCCATGCGAATCCAATGGTTTAGCTTCAAATACTTGTGATATACGTGATTTAGCTTCAATTGCGTGAGAAACAAACGAGTTAGCTTCAACTACAAGCGAAACACATGATTCAGGTTTCAAATCAATGCGATATTAGAAGGCATAGCTTTAAATCCATGTCAATCTAACGATTTCTCTTCAAATACTTGTGATATACATGATTTAGCTTCAACTGCATGACAAACAAACGAGTTACCTTCAAATCAATGCGAAGTAGAAGGCTTAGCTTCAAATCCATGCCAATCAAACGGTTTAACTTCAAATACTTGCGATATACATGATTTAGTTTCAACTGCGTGCGAAACAAACGAGTTAGCTTCAAATCCATGCGTAACATATGATTTAGCTTCAAATCAATGCGAAGTAGAAGGCTGAGCTTCAAATCCATGCGAATTAAATGGTTTAGCTTCAAATACTTCTGATATACATGATTTAGCTTCAATTGCGTGAGAAACAAACGAGTTAGCTTCAAATCCATGCGAAACATATGATTTACCTTCAAATCAATGCGAAGTAGAAGGCTTAGGTTCAAATCCATGCGAATCCAATGGTTTAGCTTCAAATACTTGTGATATACGTGATTTAGCTTCAATTGCGTGAGAAACAAACGAGTTAGCTTCAACTACAAGCGAAACACATGATTCAGGTTTCAAATCAATGCGATATTAGAAGGCATAGCTTTAAATCCATGTCAATTGAACGGTTTATCTTCAAATACTTGTGATATACATGATTTAGCTTCAACTGCATGCGAAACAAACGAGTTAGCTTCAAATCAATGCGAAGTGGGAGGTTTATCTTCAAATCCATGCGAAACAAATGGTTTAGCTTCAAATACTTGTAATATAGATGATTTAGCTTCAACTGCATGCGAAACAAACGAGTTAGCTTCAAATCCATACGAAGCAGAAGGATTATCTTTAAATACATGAGAAACAAATGGTTTAGCGTCAAATACTTGTGATATACACGATATAGTTTCAAATGCAGGCGAAACAGACCAGTTAGCTTCAAAAACATGCGAAACACATGATTTAGCTTCAAATCAATGCGAGGTAGAAGGCTTAGCTTCAAATACATGAGAAACAAATGATTTATCTTCAGATAATTGCGATATAAGTTACATAGCTTCAAATGCAGGCGAAACAATCGAATTAGCTTCACATTCAAGCGAAGTAGAAGGCTTAGCTTCAAATCCATGCGAATCGTATAGTTTAGCTTCAAATACTTGTTTTATACATGATTTAACTTCAACTGCATGCGAAACAAACGAGTTAGCTTCAAATCCAAGTGAAACACATGATTTAGCATCAAATTCAGGCGAAACACATGGTTTAGCATAATATTCATGCGAAACAGATGGTTTAGATTCAGATACTTGTGATAGACATGATTTAGCTTCAACTGCATGCGAAACAAACGAGTTAGCTTCAAATCCATGCGAAACATATGATTTAGCTTCAAATCAATGCGAAGTAGAAGGCTGAGCTTCAAATCCATGCGAATCCAATGGTTTAGCTTCAAATACTTGTGATATACATGATTTAGCTTCAACTGCATGCGAAACAAACGAGTTAGCTTCAAATCCATGCGAAACACATGATCTAGCCTCAAATTTATGCGAATCAAATGGTTTAGCATCATAGCTTCATATTCTAGAGAAACAGATCATTTAGATTCAGATACATGTGACAAACATGATTTAGCTTCAACTGCATGCGAAACAAACGAGTTAGCTTCAAATCGAAGAGAAACACATGATTTAGCTTCAAATCAATGCGAAACAAACGAGTTAGCTTCAAATCAATGCGAAGTAAATGGTTTATCTTCAAATCAATGCGAGGTAGAAGGCTTAGCTTCAAATACATGAGAAACAAATGATTTATCTTCAGATAATTGCGATATAAGTTACATAGCTTCACATGCAGGCGAAACAATCGAATTAGCTACAAATTCAAGCGAAGTAGAAGGCTTAGCTTCAAATCCATGCGAAACGTATAGTTTAGCTTCAAATACTTGTTTTATACATGATTTAGCTTCAACTGCATGCGAAACAAACGAGTTAGCTTCAAATCCAAGTGAAACACATGATTTAGCATTAAATTCAGGCGAAACAAAATCTTTAGCTTCATATACTTGTAATATACATGATTTAGTTTCAACTGCATGCGAAACTATCGAGTTAGCTTCAAATCAATGCGAAGTAGAAGACTTATCTTCAAATCCATGCGAAGCAAGTGGTTTAGCTTCAAATACTTGTGATAAACATGATTTTGCTTCAATTGCATGCGAAACAAACGAGTTAGCTTCAAATCATTGCGAAGCGGGAGGTTTATCTTCAAATCAATGCGAAACAAGTGATTTAGCTTCAAATAGTTGTGATATACATGATTTAGCTTCAACTGCATGCGAAACAAACTAGTTAGCTTCAACTCAATGCGAAGTAGAATGCTTAGCTTCAAATCCATGCCAATCAAACGGTTTAGCTTCAAATACTTGCGATATACATGATTTAGTTTCAACTGCATGCGAAACAAACGAGTTAGCTTCAAATCCATGCGAAACACATGATTTAGCTTCAAATCAATGCGAAATAGAAGGCTTAGCATCAACTCCACGCGACACAATTTATTTAGCTTCATATACTTGCGATATAAGTGATACAGCTTCAAATGCAGGCGAAACAATCGAGTTAGATTCAAATCCAAGCGAAACACATGATTTAGCATCAAATCATTGCGAAGTAGATGGCTTGGCTACAAATCCAAGCGAAACACATGATTTACCTTCAAATACTTGCGATATAAATGAAATAGCTTCAAGTGCATGCGAAACAAACGAGTTAGCTTCAAATCTATTAGAAGTAGAAGGACTAGCTTCAAATACATGCGAAACAATCGAGTTAGCATCAAATCTATGCGAAACACATGATTTTGCTTCAAATCAATGCGAAGTAGAAGATTTAGGTTCAAATACATGCGAAACAAATGGTTTAGCTTCAAATACTTGTGATATACATGATTTTGCTTCAGCTGCATGCGAAACAAACGATTTAGCTTCACAACCAAGCGAAACACATGATTTAGCTTCAAATCAATGCAAAATAGAAGGCTTAGCATCAAATCCATGCGACACAAATTATTTAGCTTCACATACTTGCGATATAAGTGATGTAGCTTCAAATGCAGGCGAAACAAACGAGTGATATTCAAATCCAAACGTAAAGCATGATTTAACTTCAAATCAATGCGAAGTAGAAGATTTAGGTTCAAATACATGCGAAACAAATGGTTTAACTTCAAATAATTGTGATACACATGATTTTGCTTCAGCTGCTTGCTAAACAAACGATTTAGCTTCACACCCAAGGGAAACACATGATTTAACTTCAAATCAATGCGAAGTAGAAGGCTTAGGATCAAATCCATGCGACACAAATTATTTAGCTTCTTATACTTGCGATATAAGTGATGTAGATTCAAATGCACGCGAAACAAACGAGTGAGCTTTAAATCCAAGAGTAACATATGATTTAACTTCAAATCAATGGGAATTAGAAAATTTAGGTTCAAATACATGCGAAATAAAAGGTTTAGCTTCAAATACTTGTGATATACATGATTCAGCTTCAACTGCATGCGAGACAAACGAGTTAGCTTCAAATCCAAGCGAAACACATGACTTCGCTTCAAATCAATGCGAAATAGTACGCTTAGCATCAAATCCATGCGACACATATTATTTAGCTTCGTATACTTGCGATATAAGTGATATTGCTTCAAATGCAGGCGAAACAAACGAGTGATCTTCAAATCCAAGCGTAACACATGATTTAACTTCAAATCAATGCGGAGTAGAAGATTTGGGTTCAAATAGATGCGAAACAAATGGTTTAGCTTCAAATACTTGTGATATACATGATTTAGCTGCAACTGCATGCGAAACAAACGAGTTATCTTTAAATCCAAGCGAAACACATTATTTAGCTTCAAATCAATGCAAAATAGAAGGCTTAGCATCAAATCCATGCGACACAAAATATTTAGTTTCATATACTTGCGATATAAGTGATATAGCTTACAATGCCGGCGAAACAAACGAGTGATCTTCAAATCCAAGCGTAACTCATGATTTAACTTCAAATCAATGCGAAGTTTAAGATTTAGGTTCAAATACATGCGAAACAAATGGTTTAGCTTCAAATACTTGTGATATACATGATTTTGCTTCAGCTGCATGCGAAACAAACGAGTTAGCTTCACACCCAAAGGAAACACATGATTTAACTCCAAATCAATGCGAAATAGAAGGCTTAGCATCAAATCCATGCGACACAAATTATTTAGCTTCATATACTTGCGATATAAGTGATATAGCTTCAAATGCAGGCGAAACAAACGAGTAAGCTTTAAATCCAAGCGTAACACATGATTTAACTTCAAATCAATGGGAATTAGAAGATTTACCATCAAATCCATGCGAAACAAATGGTTTAGCTTCAAATACTTGCGATATACATGATTTAGCTTCAACTGCATTCGAAACAAACGAGTTATCTTGAAATCCATGCGGAACACATGATTTAGCTTCAAATAAATGCGAAATAGAAGGCTTTGCATCAAATCCATGCGACACAAATTATTTAGATTCATATACATGCGATATAAGTGATATAGCTTCAAATGCAGGCGAAACAAACGAGTGAGCTTTAAATCCAAACGTAACGCTTGATTTAACTTCAAATCAATGGGAAGTAAAAGATTTACCTTCAAATCCATGAGAAACAAATGGTTTAGCTTCGACTACTTGTGATATATATGATTTAGCTACAACTGCCTGTGAAACAAACGAGTTGGCTTCAAATCCAAGTGAAACACGTGATTCAACTTCAAATCAATGCGAAGAAGAAGGCTTAGCATCAAATCCATGCGACACAAATTATTTAGCTTCATATACTTGCGATATGAGTGATATAGCTTCAAATGCAGGCGAAACAAACGAGTGAGCTTTAAATCCAAGCGTAACACATGATTTAACTTCAAATCAATGGGAATTAGAAGATTTACCTTCAAATCTATGCGAAACAAATGGTTTAGCTTCAAATACTTGTGATATACACGATTTAACTTCAACTGCATGCGAAACCAACGAGTTATCTTCAAATCCAAGCAAAACACATTATTTAGCTTCAAATCAATGGGAAATAGAAGGCTTTGCATCAAATCCATGCGACACAAATTATTTAGCTTCATATACTTTCGATATAAGTGACATAGCTTCAAATGCAGGCGAAAGAAACGAGTGAGCTTTAAATCCAAGCGTAACACATGATTTAACTTCAAATCAATGGGAAGTAGCAGATTTACCTTCAAATCCATGCGAAACAAATGGTTTAGCTTCAAATACTTGTGATATACATGATTTAGCATCAACTGCCTGCGAAACAAACGAGTTGGCTTCAAATCCAAGCGAACCACATGATTTAGATTCAAATCAATGCGAAATAGAAGGCTTAGCATCAAATCCATGCGACACAAAATATTTAGTTTCATATACTTGCGATATAAGTGATATAGCTTACAATGCCGGCGAAACAAACGAGTGATCTTCAAATCCAAGCGTAACTCATGATTTAACTTCAAATCAATGCGAAGTCGAAGATTTAGGTTCAAATACATGCGAAACAAATGGTTTAGCTTCAAATACTTGTGATATACATGATTTAGCTACAACTACGTGCGAAACAAACGAGTTAACTTCAAATCCAAGCGAAACACACGATTTAGCTTCAAATCAATACGAAATAGAAGGCTTAGCATCAAATAAATGCGACACAAATTATTTAGCTTCATATACTTTCGATATAAGTGATATAGCTTCAAATCCAGGCGAAACAAACGAGTGAGCTTTAAATCCAAGCGTAACACATGATTTAACTTCAAATCAATGGGAATTAGAAGATTTACCTTCAAATCCAGGCGAAACAAATGGTTTAGCTTCAAATACCTTTGATATACATGATTTAGCTTCAACTGCCTGCGAAACATACGAGTTGGCTTCAAATCCAAGTGAAACACGTGATTTAACTTCAAATCAATGCGAAGAAGAAGGCTTAGCATCAAATCCATGCGACACAAATTATTTAGCTTCATATACTTGCGATATAAGTGATATAGCTTCAAATACAGGCGAAACAAACGAGTGAGCTTTAAATCCAAGCGTAACACGTGATTTAACTTCAAATCAATGGGAAGTAGAAGATTTACCTTCAAATCCATTCGAAACAAATGGTTTAGCTTCAAATACTTGTGATATACGTGATTTAGCTTCAACTACGTGCCAAACAAACGAGTTAGCTTCAAATCCAAGCGAAACACACGATTTGGCTACAAATCAATACAAAATAGAAGGCTTAGCATCAAATCCATGCGACGCAAATTATTTAGCTTCATATACTTTCGATATAAGTGATATAGCTTCAAATGCAGGCGAAACAAACGAGTGATATTCAAATCCAAGCGTAACACATGATTTAACTTCAAATCAATGCGAAACAAATGGTATAGCTTCAAATCAATGCGAAGTATAAGGCTGATGTTTGAATCCATGCGAAACAAATGGTTTAGCTTCAAATACTTGTGATATACATGCTTTTGCTTCAAGTGCAGGTGAAACAAACGAGTAGGCTCCAAATCCATGCGAAACACATTATTTAGATTCAAATTAATTCGAAACACATGGTTTAGTTTCATATTCATGCGAAACATATGGCTCAGCTTCAAATACTTGTGATATACATGATTGAGCTTCAACTGCATGCGAAACAAACGAGTTATCTTCAAATCCATGCGAAACACAAGATTTAGCTTCAAATCAATGCAAAGTAGAAGTATTTAGCTTCTTATACTTGCGATATAAGTGATATAGCTTCAAATGCAGGCGAAACAAACGAGTGAGCTTTAAATCCAAGCCTAACATATGATTTAAATTCAAATCAATGGGAAGTACAAGATTTAGCTTCAAATCCATGCGAAACAAATGGTTTAGCTTCAAATACTTGTGATATACATGATTTAGCATCAACTGCCTGCGAAACAAACGAGTTGGCTTCAAATCCAAGCGAACCACATGATTTAGATTCAAATCAATGCGAAATAGAAGGCTTAGCATAAAATCCATGCGGCACAAAATATTTAGTTTCATATACTTGCGATATAAGTGATATAGCTTAAAATGCCGGCGAAACAAACGAGTGATCTTCAAATCCAAGCGTAACTCATGATTTAACTTCAAATCAATGCGTAGTCGAAGATTTAGGTTCAAATACATGCGAAACAAATGGTTTAGCTTCAAATACTTGTGATATACATGATTTTGCTTCAGCTGCATGCGAAACAAACGAGTTAGCTTCACACCCAAAGGAAACACATGATTT
Organism: Megalopta genalis; assembly: GCF_051020955.1. Lineage (NCBI taxonomy): Eukaryota > Metazoa > Arthropoda > Insecta > Hymenoptera > Halictidae > Megalopta > Megalopta genalis. Next base: position 32,629,470 of record NC_135016.1, read on the forward strand.
AACTCCAAATCAATGCGAAATAAAAGGCTTAGCATCAAATCCATGCGACACAAATTATTTAGCTTCATATACTTGCGATATAAGTGATATAGCTTCAAATGCAGGCGAAACAAACGAGTAAGCTTTAAATCCAAGCGTAACACATGATTTAACTTCAAATCAATGGGAAGTAGAAGATTTACCATCAAATCCATGCCAAACAAATGGTTTAGCTTCGAATACTTGTGATATATATGATTTAGCTACAACTGCCTGTGAAAGAAACGAGTTGGCTTCAAATCCAAGTGAAACACGTGATTTAACTTCAAATCAATGCGAAGAAGAAGGCTTAGCATCAAATCCATGCGACAGAAATTATTTAGCTTCATATACTTGCGATATAAGTGATATAGCTTCAAATGCAGGCGAAACAAACGAGTGATCTTCAAATCCAAGCGTAACACATGATTTAACTTCAAATCAATGGGAAATAGAAGATTTACCTTCAAATACATGCGAAACAAATGGTTTAGCTTCAAATACTTATGATATACATGATTTAGCCTCAACTGCATGCGAAACAAACAAGTTAGCTTTAAATCCAAGCGTCACACATGATTTAACTTCAAATCGATGGGAAGTAGAAGATTTACCTTCAAATCCATGCGAAACAAATGGTTTTGCTTCAAATACTTGTGATATACATGATTATGCTTCAGCTGCATGCGAAACAAACGATTTAGCTTCACATCCAAGGGAAACACATGATTTAACTTCAAATCAATGCGAAGTAGAAGGCTGATTTTCGAATCCATGCGAATCAAATGGTTGAGCTTCAAATACTTGCGATATACATGATTTATCTTCAACTGCATGCGAAACAAACGAGTTAGCTTCAAATCCAAGCGAAACACATGATTTAACTTCAAATCAATGCGAAATAGAAGGCTTAGCAACAAATCCATGCAACACAAATTATTTAGCTTCATATACATGTGGTATACATGATTTAGCTTCAACTGCATGCGAAACAAACGAGTTAGCTTCAAATCCAAGCGAAACACATGACTTACCTTCAAATCAATGCGAAATTAGAAGGCTTAGCAACAAATCCATGCGACACAAATTATTTAGCTTCATATACTTGCGATATAAGTGATATAGCTTCAAATGCAGGCGAAACAAACGAGTGATCTTCAAATCCAAGCGTAACACATGATTTAACTTCAAATCAATGGGAAATAGAAGATTTACCTTCAAATACATGCGAAACAAATGGTTTAGCTTCAAATACTTGTGATATACATGATTTAGCCTCAACTGTATGCGAAACAAACAAGTTAGCTTTAAATCCAAGCGTCACACATGATTTAACTTCAAATCGATGGGAAGTAGAAGATTTACCTTCAAATCCATGCGAAACAAATGGTTTTGCTTCAAATACTTGTGATATACATGATTATGCTTCAGCTGCATGCGAAACAAACGATTTAGCTTCACATCCAAGGGAAACGCATGATTTAACTTCAAATCAATGCGAAGTAGAAGGCTGATTTTCGAATCCATGCGAATCAAATGGTTGAGCTTCAAATAATTGCGATATACATGATTTATCTTCAACTGCATGCGAAACAAACGAGTTAGCTTCAAATCCAAGCGAAACACATGATTTAACTTCAAATCAATGGGAAGTAAAAGATTTACCTTCAAATCCGTGCGAAACAAATGCTTTAGCTTCAAATACTTGTGATAACCATGATTTAGCTTCAACTGCATGCGAAACAAACGAGTTAGCTACAAATCCAAGCGAAACACATGATTGAGCTTCAAATAAATGCGAAATAGAAGGCTTAGCATCAAATCCATGCGACACAAATTATTTAGCTTCATATACATGCGATATAAGTGATATAGCTTCAAATGCAGGCGAAACAAACGAGTGGGCTTTAAATCCAAGCATAACACATGATTTAACTTCAAATCAATGGGAAGTAGAAGATTTACCTTCAAATCCATGCGAAACAAATGGTTTAGCTTCAAATACTTGTGATATACATGATTTAGCTACAACTGCCTGTGAAACAAACGAGTTGTCTCCAAATCCAAGCGAAACACATGATTTAACTTCAAATCAATGCGAAGAAGAAGGCTTAGCATCAAATCCATGCAACACAAATTATTTAGCTTCTTATACTTGCGATATAAGTGATATAGATTCAAATGCAGGCGAAACAAGCGAGTGATATTCAAATCCAAGCGTAACACATTATTTAACTTCAAATCAATGCGAAGTAGAAGATTTAGGTTCAAATACATGCGAAACAGATGGTTTAACTTCAAATAATAGTGATATACATGATTTTGCTTCATCTGCATGCGAAACGAACGATTTACCTTCACACCCAAGGGAAACACATGATTTAACTTCAAATCAATGCGAAGTAGAAGGCTGATTTTCGAATCCATGCGAAACAAATGGTTGAGCTTCAAATACTTGCGATATACATGATTTATCTTCAACTGCATGCGAAACAAACGAGTTAGCTTCAAATCCAAGCGAAACACATGATTTAACTTCAAATCAATGGGAAGTAGAAGATTTACCTGCAAATCCATGCGAAACAAATGGTTTAGCTTCAAATACTTGTGATATACATGATTTAGCTTCAACTGCATGCGAAACAAACGAGTTAGCTTCAAATCCATGCGAAACATATGATTTAGCTTCAAATCAATGCGAAGTAGAAGGCTGAGCTTCAAATCCATGCGAATCCAATGGTTTAGCTTCAAATACTTGTGATATACATGATTTAGCTTCAATTGCGTGAGAAACAAACGAGTTAGCTTCAACTACAAGCGTAACACATGATTCAGGTTTCAAATCAAAGCGATATTGAAGGCATGGCTTCATATCCATGTCAATCTAACGATTTCTCTTCAAATACTTGTGATATACATGATTTAGCTTCAACTGCATGACAAACAAACGAGTTACCTTCAAATCAATGCGAAGTAGAAGGCTTAGCTTCAAATCCATGCCAATCAAACGGTTTAACTTCAAATACTTGCGATATACATGATTTAGTTTCAACTGCGTGCGAAACAAACGAGTTAGCTTCAAATCCATGCGTAACATATGATTTAGCTTCAAATCAATGCGAAGTAGAAGGCTGAGCTTCAAATCCATGCGAATTAAATGGTTTAGCTTCAAATACTTCTGATATACATGATTTAGCTTCAATTGCGTGAGAAACAAACGAGTTAGGTTCAAATCCATGCGAAACATATGATTTACCTTCAAATCAATGCGAAGTAGAAGGCTTAGGTTCATATCCATGCGAATCCAATGGTTTAGCTTCAAATACTTGTGATATACGTGATTTAGCTTCAATTGCGTGAGAAACAAACGAGTTAGCTTCAACTACAAGCGAAACACATGATTCAGGTTTCAAATCAATGCGATATTAGAAGGCATAGCTTTAAATCCATGTCAATTGAACGGTTTATCTTCAAATACTTGTGATATACATGATTTAGCTTCAACTGCATGCGAAACAAACGAGTTAGCTTCAAATCAATGCGAAGTGGGAGGTTTATCTTCAAATCCATGCGAAACAAATGGTTTAGCTTCAAATACTTGTAATATAGATGATTTAGCTTCAACTGCATGCGAAACAAACGAGTTAGCTTCAAATCCATACGAAGCAGAAGGATTATCTTTAAATACATGAGAAACAAATGGTTTAGCGTCAAATACTTGTGATATACACGATATAGTTTCAAATGCAGGCGAAACAGACCAGTTAGCTTCAAAAACATGCGAAACACATGATTTAGCTTCAAATCAATGCGAGGTAGAAGGCTTAGCTTCAAATACATGAGAAACAAATGATTTATCTTCAGATAATTGCGATATAAGTTACATAGCTTCAAATGCAGGCGAAACAATCGAATTAGCTTCACATTCAAGCGAAGTAGAAGGCTTAGCTTCAAATCCATGCGAATCGTATAGTTTAGCTTCAAATACTTGTTTTATACATGATTTAACTTCAACTGCATGCGAAACAAACGAGTTAGCTTCAAATCCAAGTGAAACACATGATTTAGCATCAAATTCAGGCGAAACACATGGTTTAGCATAATATTCATGCGAAACAGATGGTTTAGATTCAGATACTTGTGATAGACATGATTTAGCTTCAACTGCATGCGAAACAAACGAGTTAGCTTCAAATCCATGCGAAACATATGATTTAGCTTCAAATCAATGCGAAGTAGAAGACTGAGCTTCAAATCCATGCGAATCCAATGGTTTAGCTTCAAATACTTGTGATATACATGATTTAGCTTCAACTGCATGCGAAACAAACGAGTTAGCTTCAAATCCATGCGAAACACATGATCTAGCCTCAAATTTATGCGAATCAAATGGTTTAGCATCATAGCTTCATATTCTAGAGAAACAGATCATTTAGATTCTGATACATGTGACAAACATGATTTAGCTTCAACTGCATGCGAAACAAACGAGTTAGCTTCAAATCGAAGAGAAACACATGATTTAGTTTCAAATCAATGCGAAACAAACGAGTTAGCTTCAAATCAATGCGAAGTAAATGGTTTATCTTCAAATCAATGCGAGGTAGAAGGCTTAGCTTCAAATACATGAGAAACAAATGATTTATCTTCAGATAATTGCGATATAAGTTACATAGCTTCACATGCAGGCGAAACAATCGAATTAGCTACAAATTCAAGCGAAGTAGAAGGCTTAGCTTCAAATCCATGCGAAACGTATAGTTTAGCTTCAAATACTTGTTTTATACATGATTTAGCTTCAACTGCATGCGAAACAAACGAGTTAGCTTCAAATCCAAGTGAAACACATGATTTAGCATTAAATTCAGGCGAAACAAAATCTTTAGCTTCATATACTTGTAATATACATGATTTAGTTTCAACTGCATGCGAAACTATCGAGTTAGCTTCAAATCAATGCGAAGTAGAAGACTTATCTTCAAATCCATGCGAAGCAAGTGGTTTAGCTTCAAATACTTGTGATAAACATGATTTTGCTTCAATTGCATGCGAAACAAACGAGTTAGCTTCAAATCATTGCGAAGCGGGAGGTTTATCTTCAAATCAATGCGAAACAAGTGATTTAGCTTCAAATAGTTGTGATATACATGATTTAGCTTCAACTGCATGCGAAACAAACTAGTTAGCTTCAACTCAATGCGAAGTAGAATGCTTAGCTTCAAATCCATGCCAATCAAACGGTTTAGCTTCAAATACTTGCGATATACATGATTTAGTTTCAACTGCATGCGAAACAAACGAGTTAGCTTCAAATCCATGCGAAACACATGATTTAGCTTCAAATCAATGCGAAATAGAAGGCTTAGCATCAACTCCACGCGACACAATTTATTTAGCTTCATATACTTGCGATATAAGTGATACAGCTTCAAATGCAGGCGAAACAATCGAGTTAGATTCAAATCCAAGCGAAACACATGATTTAGCATCAAATCATTGCGAAGTAGATGGCTTGGCTACAAATCCAAGCGAAACACATGATTTACCTTCAAATACTTGCGATATAAATGAAATAGCTTCAAGTGCATGCGAAACAAACGAGTTAGCTTCAAATCTATTAGAAGTAGAAGGACTAGCTTCAAATACATGCGAAACAATCGAGTTAGCATCAAATCTATGCGAAACACATGATTTTGCTTCAAATCAATGCGAAGTAGAAGATTTAGGTTCAAATACATGCGAAACAAATGGTTTAGCTTCAAATACTTGTGATATACATGATTTTGCTTCAGCTGCATGCGAAACAAACGATTTAGCTTCACAACCAAGCGAAACACATGATTTAGCTTCAAATCAATGCAAAATAGAAGGCTTAGCATCAAATCCATGCGACACAAATTATTTAGCTTCACATACTTGCGATATAAGTGATGTAGCTTCAAATGCAGGCGAAACAAACGAGTGATATTCAAATCCAAACGTAAAGCATGATTTAACTTCAAATCAATGCGAAGTAGAAGATTTAGGTTCAAATACATGCGAATCAAATGGTTTAACTTCAAATAATTGTGATACACATGATTTTGCTTCAGCTGCTTGCGAAACAAACGATTTAGCTTCACACCCAAGGGAAACACATGATTTAACTTCAAATCAATGCGAAGTAGAAGGCTTAGGATCAAATCCATGCGACACAAATTATTTAGCTTCTTATACTTGCGATATAAGTGATGTAGATTCAAATGCACGCGAAACAAACGAGTGAGCTTTAAATCCAAGAGTAACATATGATTTAACTTCAAATCAATGGGAATTAGAAAATTTAGGTTCAAATACATGCGAAATAAAAGGTTTAGCTTCAAATACTTGTGATATACATGATTCAGCTTCAACTGCATGCGAGACAAACGAGTTAGCTTCAAATCCAAGCGAAACACATGACTTCGCTTCAAATCAATGCGAAATAGTACGCTTAGCATCAAATCCATGCGACACATATTATTTAGCTTCGTATACTTGCGATATAAGTGATATTGCTTCAAATGCAGGCGAAACAAACGAGTGATCTTCAAATCCAAGCGTAACACATGATTTAACTTCAAATCAATGCGGAGTAGAAGATTTGGGTTCAAATAGATGCGAAATAAAAGGTTTAGCTTCAAATACTTGTGATATACATGATTCAGCTTCAACTGCATGCGAGACAAACGAGTTAGCTTCAAATCCAAGCGAAACACATGACTTCGCTTGAAATCAATGCGAAATAGTACGCTTAGCATCAAATCCATGCGACACATATTATTTAGCTTCGTATACTTGCGATATAAGTGATATTGCTTCAAATGCAGGCGAAACAAACGAGTGATCTTCAAATCCAAGCGTAACACATGATTTAACTTCAAATCAATGGGAAGTAGAAGATTTACCTTCAAATCCATGCGAAACAAATGGTTTAGCTTCAAATACTTGTGATATACATGATTTTGCTTTAGCTGCATGAGAAACAAACGATATAGCTTCACACCCAAGGGAAACACATGATTTAACTTCAAATCAATGCGAAGTAGAAGGCTTAGCATCAAATCCATGCGACACAAATTATTTACCTTCATATACTTGCGATATAAGTGATATAGCTTCAAATGCAGGCGAAACAAACGAGTGATCTTCAAATCCAAGCGTAACACATGATTTAACTTCAAATCAATGGGAAGTTGAAGATTTAGGTTCAAATACATGCGAAACAAATGGTTTAGCTTCAAATACTTGTGGTATACATGATTTTGCTTTAGCTGCATGAGAAACAAACGATTTAGCTTCACACCCAAGGGAAACACATGATTTAACTTCAAATCAATGCGAAGTAGAAGGCTTAGCATCAAATCCATGCGACACAAATTATTTAGCTTCATATACTTGCGATATAAGTGATATAGCTTCAAATGCAGGCGAAACAAACGAGTGATCTTCAAATCCAAGCGTAACACATGATTTAACTTCAAATCAATGCGAAGTAGAAGATTTAGGTTCAAATACATGCGAAACAAATGGTTTAGCTTCAAATACTTGTGATATACATGATTTTGCTTCAGCTGCATGCGAAACAAACGATTTAGCTTCACAACCAAGCGAAACACATGATTTAGCTTCAAATCAATGCAAAATAGAAGGCTTAGCATCAAAGACATGCGACACAAATTATTTAGCTTCACATACTTGCGATATAAGTGATGTAGCTTCAAATGCAGGCGAAACAAACGAGTGATATTCAAATCCAAACGTAAAGCATGATTTAACTTCAAATCAATGCGAAGTAGAAGATTTAGGTTCAAATACATGCGAAACAAATGGTTTAACTTCAAATAATTGTGATACACATGATTTTGCTTCAGCTGCTTGCGAAACAAACGATTTAGCTTCACACCCAAGGGAAACACATGATTTAACTTCAAATCAATGCGAAGTAGAAGGCTTAGGATCAAATCCATGCGACACAAATTATTTAGCTTCTTATACTTGCGATATAAGTGATATAGCTTCAAATGCAGGCGAAACAAACGAGTGATCTTCAAATCCAAGCGTAACACATGATTTAACTTCAAATCAATGCGAAGTAGAAGATTTAGGTTCAAATACATGCGAAACAAATGGTTTAGCTTCAAATACTTGTGATATACATGATTTAGCTGCAACTGCATGCGAAACAAACGAGTTATCTTCAAATCCAAGCGAAACACATGATTTAGCTTCAAATCAATGCGAAATAGAAGGCTTAGCATCAAATCCATGCGACACAAATTATTTAGCTTCATATACTTGCGATATAAGTGATGTAGCTACAAATGCAGGCAAAACAAACGAGTGATATTCAAATCCAAACGTAAAGCATGATTTAACTTCAAATCAATGCGAAGAAGAAGATTTAGGTTCAAATACATGCGAAACAAATGGTTTAACTTCAAATAATTGTGATACACATGATTTTGCTTCAGCTGCTTGCGAAACAAACGATTTAGCTTCACACCCAAGGGGAACACATGATTTAAATTCAAATCAATGCGAAGTAGAAGGCTTAGGATCAAATCCATGCGACACTAATTATTTAGCTTCTTATACTTGCGATATAAGTGATATAGCTTCAAATGCTGGCGAATCAAACGAGTGAGCTTTAAATCCAAGTGTAACACATTATTTAGCTTCAAATCAATGGGAACTAGAAGATTTACCTTCAAATCCATGCGAAACAAATGGTTTAGCTTCAAATACTTGTGATATACATGATTTAGCTTCAACTGCATGCGAAACAAACGAGTTAGCTTCAAATCCAAGCGAAACACGTGATTTAGCTTCAATCAATGCGAAGTAGAGTGCTTATCTTCAAATCCATGCGAAACGAATGGTTGAGCTTCAAATACTTGTGATATACATGATTTAGCTTCAACTGAATTGGGAAACAAACGAGTTAGCTACAAACCCTAGAGAAACAAATGATTTAGCTTCAAATCAGTGCGAAGTAGAAGGCATAGATTCAAATACATGTGAAACGAATGATTGAGCTTCCAATACTTGCAAATATAAGTGATATAGCTACAAATGCATGAGAAACAAACGAGTTAGCTTACAATCCAAGCTAAACACATGATATAGCATCAAATCATGCAGGCGAAACAATCGAGTTAGCTTCAAATCCATGCGAACCACATGATTTAGCTTAAAAAAAATTCATGCGAAACACATGGTTTAATTTAATATTCATTCGAAACATATGGTTTCACTTAATATTCATGCGAAGCAAATGGTTCAGATTCAAATACTTGTGATATACGTGATTTAGCTTCAACTGCATGCTAAACACATGATTTAGCTTCAAATCAATGCGGAGTAGAAGGTTTAGCTTCAAACACATGCGAAGCAAATGGTTTAGCTTTAAATACATGTGATATAAATGATATAGCTTCAAATGCAGACGAAACACCAAGTTAGCTTCAAATCCATGCGAATCACATGATTTAGCATCAAATCAATGCGAAGTAGAAGGCTTAGAGTGAAATCCATGCGACAATAATGAATTAGCTACAAATGCTTGCGATATAAGTGATATAGCTTTATATGCAGGTGAAACAAACGAGTTAGCTTCATATCCATGCGAAACACGTGATTTAGCTTCAAATTCAAGCGAAGTAGAAGGATTAGCTTCAAATCAATGCGAAACAAATGGTTTAGCTTCAAATACTTGTGATATACATGATTTAGCTTCAACCGGATGCGAAACATACGAGTTATCTTCAAATATAAGCGACATACATGATTCATCTTCAAATTCATGCGAAGTAGAAGGCTTAGCTTCAAATCCATCCGAAACGAATGGTATAGCTTCAAATACTTGTTTTATACATGATTTAGCTTCAACTGCATGCGAGACAAACGAGTTAGAGTCAAATCCAAGCGAAACACATGATTTAGCTTCAAATCAATGCGAAGTAGAAGGCTTAGCTTCAAATCAATGCGAAACAAATGGTTTAGCTTCAAATACTTGTGATGTACATGATTTAGCATCAACTGCATGCGAAACAAACGAGTTAGCTTCAAATCCAATCGAAACACATGATTTAGCTTCAAATCAATGCGGAGTTGAAGGCTTAGCTTCAAATCCATGCGAAACGTATGATTAAGTTTCAAATACTTGCGATATAAGTGATATAGCTTCAAAAGCAGAAGGAACAAACGAGGTAGCTTCAATACCATGCGAAACAAATGATTTAGCTTCAAATCAATGCGAAGTAAAAGGCTGAGCATCAAATCCATGCGAAACACATGATTTAGCTTCCAATTAATGGGAAGTAGAAGGCTTAGCTTCAAATCCATGCGAAATAAATGGTTTAGCTTCAAATACTAGTGATATTCGTTATTCAGATTTAACTGCATGCGCAACGAACGAGTTAGCTTCAAATCCATGCGATACACAAGATTTAGCTTCAAATCAATGCGATGTAGAAGGTTTAGCTTCAAATCCATGCGATACACAAGATTTAGATTCAAATCAATGCGATGTAGAAGGTTCAGCTTCAAATCCATGCGACACGTATGATTTAGCTTCAAATACTTGCGATATAAGTGATATAGCTTCAAAAGCAGAGGGAACAAACGAGGTAGCTTCAATTCCATGCGAAACAAATGATTTAGCTTCAAATCAATGCGAAGTAGAAGGCCTAGCTTCAAATCCATGCAAAACACATGATTTAGCTTCAAATCCATGGGATGTAGAAGGCTTAGTTTCAAATCCATGCGAAACAAATGGTTTAGCTTCAAATACTTCTGATGTACATGATTTAGCTTCAACTTCATGTGAAACTAACGTGTTAGCTTCAATTCCAAGCGAAACACTTGATTTAGCTTGAAATCAATGCGAAGTGGAAGTCTTAGCTCCAAATCCATGCGAAACAAATGGTTTAGATTCAAATACTTGTGACATACATGATTTAGTTAGAACTGCATGTGAAACAAACGAGTAAGCTCAAATCCATGCGAAACACATGATTTAGCTTAAAGTATTTGTGATATACATGATTTAGCTTCAACTGCATGCGAAACAAACGAGTTAGCTTCAAGTCCAAGCGAATCACATGATTTCGCTTCAAATGAATGCGAAGTAGAAGGATTAGGTTGAAATCCGTGCCAAACAAATGGTTTAGCTTCAAATACTTGTGATATACATGATTTAGCTTCAACTGTATGCGAAACAATCGAGTTAGCTTCAAATCCATGCGATACAAATGACTTAGCTTCAAATTCTTGTGCTATAAATGATATATCTTCAACTCGAAGCGAAACAAGCGAGTTAGGTTCAAATCCATGCGACACACATGATTTAGCTTCAAATTAATGCGGAAATGATATAGCTTCAAATGCAAGCGGAACCAATGAGGTAGCTTCATAACTATGCGAAACACAAGACTTAGCTTCAAATACTTGCGATATAAATGGTATAGCTTCAAATGCATGCAAAACAGACGAGTTACCTTCAACTTTATGCGAAATACATGAATTAGCTTCAGATCAATGCGAAGTAAAAGGCTTGGCTTCAAATACATGCGAATCAAATGGTTTAGCTTAAACTACTTGTGATATACATGATTTAGCTTCAACTGTATGCGAAGCAAACAAGTTAGCTACAAATCCAAGCGGAACAAATGATTTAAATTCAAATCAATGCGAAGTTGAAGTCTTATCTTCGAATCCATGCGAGTCAAATGATTTAGCTTCAAAAACTTGTGACATACATGATTTATCTTCAACTGCATGCGAAACAAACGAGTATGCTTCAAATCCATGCGAATCACATGATTTAGCTTCGTATGAATGCGAAGTAGTAGGATTAGGTTGAAATCCGTGCCAAACAAATGGTTTAGCTTCAAATCCAAGCGAAACACATGATTTAGCTTCAAATCAATGCGAAGTAGATGGCTTAGCTTCAAATCCATGCGAGCCAAATGGTTTAGCTTCAAATACTTGTGATATACATGAGTTAGCTTCAACAGCATGCGAAACAAACGAGTTAGCTTCAAATCCATGTGAAACACATGATTTAGCTTCAAATAAATGCGAAACACATGGTTTAGCTTAATATTCATGTGAAGTAGAAGGATTTGCTTCAAATCCATGCGAAACACATGGTTTAGCTTAATATTCATGCCAAGTAGAAGGCTTAGTTTCAAATCCATGCGAAATAAATGATTTACCTTCAAATACTTGCGATATAAATGATTTAGCTTCAAATCAGAGCGATGTAAAAGGTTTAGCTTCTCATCCATGAGACTAAAATGATTTAGCTTCAGACACTTACGATATACATGATTTAGATGCTACTGCATTCGAAACAAACGAGTTAGTTTCAAGTCCAAGCGAAACGAATGATAGAGCTTCAAATACTTGCGAATATAAGTGAAATAGCTTCAAATGCTGGCGAACAAAATGAGTTGGCTTCAAATCCATGCGAAACACGTCATTTAGCTTCAAATCAATGCGAAGTAGAAGGCTTATCTTCAAATCCATGCGAAATAAATGGTTTAGCTGCAAATACTTGTGACATACATGATTTATCTTCAACAGCATGCGAAACAAACGAGTAAGCTTCAAATACATGCGAATCACATGATTTAGCTTCAAATCAATGCGAATCAAATGGTTTAGCTTCAAATACTTGTGATATACGTGATTTGGCTTCAACTGCATGCGAAACAAACGAGTTAGCTTCAAATCCATGCGAAACACATGATTTAGCTTCAAATCTATGCGAAGTAGAAGGATTAGCTTGAAATCCATGCGAAACAAATGGTTTAGCTTCAAATAAATGCGTAGTAGAAGGCTTAGATTCAAATCCAGGCGAAACAAATGGTTTAGCTTCAAATACTTGTGATATACATGATTTAGCTTCAACTGCATGCGAAACAAACGACTTAGCTTGAAATCCATGCGAAACACTTGATTTAGTTTCCAATTCATGCGAAACACATGATTTAGCTTCAAATCAATGCGAAGTGGAAGGCTTATATTCAAATCCATGCGAAACAATTGGTTTAGCTTTAAATACTTGTGATATACATGATTTAACTACAACTGGATGTGGAACAAACGAGTTAGCTTCAAATCCAAGCGAAGCAAATGATTTTGCTTCAAAACAATGCGACGTAGAAGGGTTAACTTCAAATCCATGCGTAACAAATGATTTACCTTGAAATACTTACGACATAAATGATTTAGCTTCAAATAAATGCGAAGTATATGGCTTAGCTTCAAATACATGCGAATCAAATGGTTTAGCTTCAAATCAATGCGAAGCAAATGGTTTCGATTCAAATACTTGTGATAAACATGATTTAGATTCAACTGCATGCGAATCAAACGAGTTAGATTCAAATCGAATTGAAATACATGATTTAACTTCGAATCAATGGGAAGTAGTAGTCTTAGCTTCAAAGCAATGAGAAACAAATGGTATAGCTTCACATACTTGCAGTTTAAATGAAATAGCTTTAACTGCAGGCGAAACAAACGAGTTAGCTTCAAATCCATGAGAAACACATGATTTAGCATCAAATCAATGCGAAGTAGAAGGCTAATCTTCGAATCCATGCGAAACAAAAGGTTTTGCTTCAAATATTTGTGATATACATGATATAGCTTCAACTGTATGCGAAACAAACGAGTTAGCTTCAAATCCAAGCGGAACACATGATTTAGCTTCAAATCCATGCGAAACGAATGATTTAGCTTCAAATACTTGCGAATATAAGGGAGACGGCTTCAAATGCATGCGAAACAAACGAGTTAGCTTCACATCCGCGCGAAACACATGATTTAGCTTCAAATCAATGCGAAGTAGAAGGCTTAGCTTCAAATCCATGCGAAACAAATGGTTTAGCTACAAATACTTGTGATATACATTATTTAGCTACAACCGCATGCGAAAAAAACGAGTTAGCTTCAAATCCATGCGAAACACACGATTTAGCTTCAAATCAATGCAAAGTAGAATACTTAGCTTCAAATCCATGCGAAACAAATGGTTTGGCTTCAAATATTTGCGATATAAATGAAGTAACTTCAAATGCAGAGGATACAGTCAAGTTAGCTTCAAATCCATGCAAAACACATGATTAAGCTTCAAATCCATGGGCAACACATAATTTAGGATCATTGTCATGGTAAACACATGATTTAGCTTCACATACATGCGAAACAAATGGTTTAGCTTCAAATACGTGTCATATACATAATTTATCTTCAACTGCATGCGAAACAAACGACATAGCTTCAAATCCATGCGTAACACATGATTTAGCTTCAAATCAATGCTATGTAGAAGGTTTAGCTTCAAATCCATGTAAAACACATGATTTAGCTTGTAATTAATGCGAAGTAGAAGGCTTAGCTTCAAATCCATGCGAAGCAAATGGTTTAGCTTCAAATACTTGTGATATACGTTATTTAGATTTAACTGCATGCGCAACGAACGAGTTAGGTTCAAATCCATGCGAAACACATGATTTAGCTGCAAATCAATGCGATGTAGAAGGTTTGGCTTCAAATCCATGCGAAATAAATGATTGAGTTTCAAACACTTGGGATATAGGTGATTTAGCTTCAACAGCATGCGAATCAAATGAGTTACCTTCAAATACAAGCGAAACACATAATTTAGCTTCAAATCAATGCGATGTAGTAGGTTTAGCTTGAATTCCAAGCGAAACACATGATTTAGCTTCAAATACTTGCGATATAAGTGATATAGTTTCAAATGCTGGCGAAACGAACGAGTTAGCTTCAAATCCATGCGTAACACATGATTTAGCTGCAAATCATTGCGATGTAGGAGGTTTAGCTTCAAATCCATGCGATACACAAGATTTAGCTTCAAATCAATGCGATGTAGAAGGTTCAGCTTCAAATCCAAGCGACACATATGATTTAGCTTCAAATACTTGCGATATAAGTGATATAGCTTCAAATGCAGGCGAAACAAACGAGTTAGCTTAAAATCCAAGCAAAACACATGATTTAGATTCCAATCAATGCGAAGTAGAGGGCTTAGCTTCAAATCCATGCGAAACGAATGATTTAGCTTAAAATACTTGCGAATATAAGGGATACAGCTTCAAATACATGCGAAACAAACGATTTTGTTTGACATCCGCGCGAAACACATGATGTAGCTTCATATCCAAGGGAAACACATGATTTAGCTTCAAATCAATGCGATGTAGAAAGTTCAGCTTCAAATCCATGCGACACATATGATTTAGCTTCAAATACTTGCGATATAAGTGATATAGTTTCAAATGCAGGCGAAACGAACGAGTTAGCCTCAAATCCATGCGAAACACATGATTTTGCTTCAAATCAATGCGATGTAGAAGGCTTTGCTTCAAATCCATGCAAAACACGTGGTTTAGGAACCAATCAATGCGAAGTAGAAGGCTTAGCTTCAAATCCATGCAAAACAAATGGTTTGGCATCAAATACTTGTGATATACATGAATCAGCTTCAACTATATGAGAAACAAACGAGTTAGCTTCAAATCCAAGCGAAACACATGATTTAGCTTCATATCAATGCGTATTTGAAGGCTTAGCTTCAACTCCATGCAAAATAAATGAGTAACATTCAAATACTTGCGATGTAAAAGATATAGCTTTAAATACAGACGAAACAAACGAGTTAGCTTCAAATCCATGCGACACACGATTTAGCTTCAAATCAATGCGAAGTAGAAGACTTAGCTACAAAACCATGCGAAACAAATGGTTTGGCTTCAAATATTTGCGATATAAATGAAGTAACTTCAAATGCAGAGGATACAATCAAGTTAGCTTCAAATCCATGCAAAACACATGATTAAGCTTCAAATCCATGGGCAACACAAATTTAAGTTCATTGTCATGGTAAACACATGATTTAGCTTCACATACATGCGAAACAAATGGTTTAGCTTCAAATACGTGTCATATACATGATTTAGCTTCAACTGCATGCGAAACAAACGAGATAGCTTCAAATCCATGCGAAATAAATGATTGAGTTTCAAACACTTGGGATATAGGTGATATAGCTTCAACTGCATGCGAATCAAATGAGTTACCTTAAAATCCAAGCGAAACACATAATTTAGCTTCAAATCAATGCGATGTAGAAGGTTCAGCTTCAAATCCAAGCGACACATATGATTTAGCTTCAAATCAATGCGATGTAGAAGGTTCAGCTTCAAATCCATGCGACACATATGAATTAGCTTCAAATACTTGCGATATAAGTGATAAAGCTTCAAAAGCTGGAGGAACAAACGAGGTAGATTCAATTCCATGCGAAACAAATGATTTAGCTTCAAACACTTGGGGTACAAGTGATATAGCTTCAAATGCAGGCGAAACAAACGAGTGAGCTTTAAATCCATGCGAAACACATGATTTAGCTGCAAATCAATGCGATGTAGAAGGTTTTGCTTCAAATCCATGCGATACACAAGATTTAGCTTCAAATCAATGCGATGTAGAAGGTTCAGCTTCAAATCCATGCGACACATATGAATTAGCTTCAAATACTTGCGATATAAGTGATATAGCTTCAAAAGCTGGAAGAACAAACGAGGTAGATTCAATTCCATGCGAAACAAATGATTTACCTTCAAATACTTGCGATATAAATGATTTAGCTTCAAATCAGTGCTATGTAGAATGTTCAGCTTCAAATCGAAGCGAAACAAATGACTTAGCTTCAAATAAATGCGTAGTAGAAGGATTAGTTTCAAATTCATGCGAAATAAAGGGTTTAGATTCAAATACTTGTGATATACATGATTTAGCATGAACTGCATGCGAAATAAACGAGTTAACATCAAATCCTAGCGAATCACATGATTTAGCTTCAAATCAATGCGAAATAGAAGGCATAACTTCAAATCCATGCGAAACAAATGATTTACTATCAAATACTTGCCGTTTAAATGAAATAGCATCCAATGCAGGCGAAACAAACGAGTTAACTTCAATTCGAAGCGAAACGCATGATTTAGTTTCAAACTAGTGCGAAGTGGAAGGCTTAGCTTCAAATCCATGGGAAACAAATGGTTTAGCATAATATTCATGCGAAACAAACGTTTCAGCTTCAAATACTTGTGATATACATGATTTAGCTTCAACTGCATGTGAAACAAATGTGTTAGCTTCAAATTCAAATGAATCACATGATTCAGCTTCAAATCAATGCGAAGTAGAAGGCTTAGCTTCATATCCATGCGAAACGTGCGGTTCAGCATCATATACTAGCGAATATAACTGATATATCTTCAAATGCGGGCGAAAAAACGATTTAGCATCAACGCCATGCGAAACAAATGGTTTAGCTTCAACTACGACTGATATAAATGATTTAGCTTCAGCTGCATGCGAAACAAACGAGTTAGCTTCAAATCCATGCGAAAGAAATGATTTAGCTTCAAATACTTGCGATATAGATGATTTAGCTGCAACGGCATGCGAAAAAAACGAGTTAGCTTCAAATCCATGCGAAACACATGATTTAGCTTCAAATCAATGCGATGTAGAAGGTGTAGCTTCAAATCCAAGCGAAACACATGATTTAGCTTCAAATACTTGCGATATAAGTGATATAGTTTCAAATGCAGGCGAAACGAACGAGTTAGCTACCAATCCATGCGAAACACATGACTTAGCTGCAAATCAATGCGATGTAGGAGGTTTAGCTTCAAATCCATGTAAAACACATGATTTAGCTTCCAATTAATGCGAAGTAGAAGACTTAGCTTCAAATCCATGCGAAGCAAATGGTTTAGCTTCAAATACTTGTGATATACGTTACTTAGATTTAACTGCATGCGCAACGAACGAGTTAGGTTCAAATCCATGCAAAACACATGATTTAGCTGCAAATCAATGCGATGTAGAAGGTTTGGCTTCAAATCCATGCGATACACAAGATTTAGCTTCAAATCAATGCGATGTAGAAGGTTCAGCTTCAAATCCATGCGACACATATGATTTAGCTTCAAATACTTGCGATATAAGGGATATAGCTTCAAAAGCTGGAGGAACAAACGAGGTAGCTTCAATTCCATGCGAAACAAATGATTTAGCTTCAAATCAATGCGAAGTAGAAGGCTTAGCTTCAAATCCATGCGAAACAAATGGTTTAGCTACAAATACTTGTGATATACATTATTTAGCTACAACCGCATGCAAGAAAAACGAGTTAGCTTTAAATCCATGCGAAACACATGATTTAGCTTCAAATCAATGCGATGTAGAAGGTTTAGCTTCAAATCCAAGCGAAACACATGATTTAGCTGCAAATCAGTGCGAAGTAGATGGCTTAGATTTAAATCCATACGATTCAAATGGTACATCTTCCAATACTTGTGAAAGACATAATTTATCTTCAACTGCATGCGAAACAAACGAGATAGCTACAAATCCATGCGTAACACATGATTTAGCTGCAAAACAATGCGATGTAGAAGGTTTGGCTTCAAATCCATGCGATACACAAGATTTAGCTTCAAATCAATGCGATGTATAAGGTTCAGCTTCAAATCCAGGCGACACATATGATTTAGCTTCAAATACTTGCGATATAAGTGATATAGTTTCAAATGCAGGCGAAACGAACGAGTTAGCTTCAAATCCATGCGAAACACATGATTTAGCTTCAAATCAATGCGATGTAGAAGGTTTAGCTTCAAATCCAAGCGAAACAAATGATTGAGCTGCAAACACTTGGGATATAGGTGATATAGCTTCAACTGCATGCGAAACAAATGAGTTACCTTCAAATCCACGCGAAACACATAATTTGGCTTCAAATCAATGCGATGTAGAAGGTGTAGCTTCAAATCCAAGCGAAACACATGATTTAGCTTCAAATACTTGCGATATAAGTGATATAGTTTCAAATGCAGGCGAAACGAACGAGTTAGCTTCAAATCCATGCGTAACACGTGATTTAACTTCAAATCAATGCGAAGTAGAAGATTTAGGTTCAAATACATTCGAAACAAATGGTTTATCTTCAAATACTTGTGATATACACGATTTTGCTTTAGCTGCATGAGAAACAAGCGATTTAGCTTCACACTCAAGGGAAACACATGATTTAACTTCAAATCAATGTGGAGTAGAAGATTTATGTTCAAGTAGATGCGAAACAAATGGTTTAGCTTCAAATACTTATGATAGACATGATTTTGCTTCAGCTGCATGCGAAACAAACGATTTAGCTTTACACCCAAGGGAAACACATGATTTAACTTCAAATCAATGCGAAGTAGAAGGCTTAGCTTCAAATCAATGCAAATCGTATGGTTTAGCTTCAAATACTAGTGACATACATGATTTAGCTTCAACTGCATGCGAAGTATACGAGTTAGATTCAAATCCATGCGGAACACATGATTTAGCTTCAAATCTAAGGGGAGTAGAAGGATTAGCTTGAAATCCATGCGAAACGAATGGTTTAGCTTCAAATCCATGCGAAACAAATTGTTTAGTTTCAATACTTGTGATATACATTATTTAGCTTCAACTGCATGCGAAACAAACGAGTTCGCTTCAAATCCAAGCCAACCACATGATTTACCTTAAAATGAATGCGGAACACGTGGTTTAGCTTAATATTCTTGTCGAACAAATGGTTCAGCTTCAAATAATTGTGATATACATGATTTATCTTCAACTGCAAGCGGATTCAAACGAGTTAGCTTCAAATCCAAGCGACACACATGATTTAGCTTCAAATCAATGCGAAGTAGAAGGCTTAACTTCAGATCCATGCGAAATGAGCGGATCAGCTTCAAATACTTGCGAATATAAGTGATATATCTTCCAATCCAGGCGAAACACATGATTTAGCTTCAAACCAATCCGCTGTAGAAGGCTTAGCTTCAAATACCTGTGAAACAAATGATTTATATTCAGATAATTGCGATATAAGTGATATAGCTTCAAGTGCATGCGAAACAAACGAGCTAGCATCAAATCCATGCGAATGACATGAACTAGCTTCAAATCAATGCGAAGTAGAAGGCTTAGCTTCAGATCCATGCGAAACGAGCGGATTAGCTTCAAATACTTGCGAATATAAGTGATATATCTTCAAATGCAGGCGAAACAAACGAGTTAGCTTCAAAGCAATGCGAAACAGATGGTTTAGATTCAGATCCTTGTGATAAAAATGATTTAGCTTCAACTGCATGCGAAACAAACGAGTTAGCTTCAAATTCAAGGGAAACACATAATTTAAATTCAAATTAATGCGAAGTAGAAGGTTTAGCTTCAAACCCATGCGAAATAAATGATTTACCTTCAAATACTTGCGATATAAATGATTTAGCTTCAAATCAGTGCTATGTAGAATGTTCAGCTTCAAATCGAAGCGAAACAAATGACTTAGCTTCAAATAAATGCGTAGTAGAAGGATTAGTTTCAAATTCATGCGAAATAAAGGGTTTAGATTCAAATACTTGTGATATACATGATTTAGCATGAACTGCATGCGAAATAAACGAGTTAACATCAAATCCTAGCGAATCACATGATTTAGCTTCAAATCAATGCGAAATAGAAGGCATAACTTCAAATCCATGCGAAACAAATGATTTACTATCAAATACTTGCCGTTTAAATGAAATAGCATCCAATGCAGGCGAAACAAACGAGTTAACTTCAATTCGAAGCGAAACGCATGATTTAGTTTCAAACTAGTGCGAAGTGGAAGGCTTAGCTTCAAATCCATGGGAAACAAATGGTTTAGCATAATATTCATGCGAAACAAACGTTTCAGCTTCAAATACTTGTGATATACATGATTTAGGTTCAACTGCATGTGAAACAAACGTGTTAGCTTCAAATTCAAATGAATCACATGATTCAGCTTCAAATCAATGCGAAGTAGAAGGCTTAGCTTGAGATCCATGCGAAACGAGCGGATTAGCTTCAAATACTTGCGAATATAAGTGATATATCTTCAAATGCGGGCGAAACAAACGAGTTAGCTTCAAATCCATGCGAAACAAATGGATTAGCTTCAAATACGTGTGATATACATGATTTAGCTTCAACTGCATGTGCAACAAACGTGTTAGCTTCAAATTCAATCGAAACACATGATTCAGCGTAAAATCAATTCGAAGTAGAAGGCTTAGCTTCATATCCATGCGAAACGTGCGGTTCAGCTTCAAATACTAGCGAATATAACTGATATATCTTCAAATGCGGGCGAAAAGACGAGTTAGCATCAACGCCATGCGAAACAAATGGTTTAGCTTCAACTACGACTGATATAAATGATTTAGCTTCAGCTGCATGCGAAACAAACGAGTTAGCTTCAAATCCATGCGAAACAAATCATTTAGCTTCAAATACTTGCGATATAAGTGATATAGCTTCAAATGCAGACGTATCAAACGAGTTAGCTTCAAATCCATGCGATACACATGATGTAGCTGCAAATCAATGCGACGTAGAAGGTTCAGCTTCAAATCCATGCAAAACAAACGATTTAGCATCAGATACTTGCGATATATGTGATATAGCATCAAATGCAGACGAATCAAACGAGTTTGCTGCAAAAACCATGCGAAACACATCATGTAGCTGCAAATCAATGCGACGTAGAAGGTTTAGCTTCAAATCCATGCAAAACAAACGATTTAGCATCAGATACTTGCGTATATAAGTGATATAGCTTCAAATACAGGCGTCACAAACGAGTTTGCATCAAATCCATGCGAAACAGATGATTTAGCTTCAAATCCAAGCGAAACACATGATTTAGCTTCAAATCAATGCGATGTAGAAGGTTTAGCTTCAAATCTGTGCGACAAAAATGATTTAGTTTCAAATCAATTCCTACTGGAAGGAATAGGTTCAAAACCATGCGAAACAAATCATTTAGCTTCAGATACTTGCGATATAAGTGATATAGCTTCAAATGCAGACGAATCAAACGAGTTAGCATCAAATCAATGCGATGTAGAAGGTTTAGCTTCAAATCTATGCGACACAAATGATTTAGCTTCAAATACTCTCGATATTAGTGATATAGCTTCAAATGCAGACGAATCAAACGAGTTAGCTTCAAATACATGCGATACACATGATGTAGCTGCAAATCAATGCGACGTAGAACGTTTAGCTTCAAATCCATGCAAAACAAACGATTTAGCATCTGATACTTGCGATATAAGTGATATAGCTTCAAATGCAGACAAATCAAACGAGTTTGCTGCAAACACCATGCGAAACACATGATTTGGCTTCAAATCAATGCGCAGTAGAAGGCTTGAATTCAAATCCATGCGAAACACATGATTTATATGCAAATCAATACGAACTAGGTGTCTTAGCTTCAAAACCATGCGAAACAAATATTTTGCTTCAAATCAATGCGATGTAGAAGGTTTAGCTTCAAATCTGTGCGACACAAATGATTTAGCTTCAAATCAATGCGATGTAGAAGGCTTAGCTTCAAATGTGTGCGTATAAAATGATTTAGTTTCAAATCAATTCCTACTGGAAGGATTAGGTTCAAAACCATGCGAAACAAATCATTTAGCTTCAAATCCATGCGATACACACGATTTATCTTCAAATCAATGCGAAACTCACGTTTTAGCTTCAAAATCAATGCCAACTAGATGTCTTAGCTTCAAAACCATGCGAAACAAATGATTAAGCTTCAAATCAATGCGAAGTAGGAAGCTTATCTTCCAATCCATGCGAAACGAAAGATTTAGCTGTCAATACATGCGAATATAAGTGATATAGCTTCAAATACAGGCGACACAAACGAGTGTGCTTCAAATCCAAGCGAAACACTTGATTTAGCTTCAAATCAATGCGATGTTGAAGGTTTAGCTTCAAATCTGTGCGACAAAAATGATTTAGTTTCAAATCAATTCCTACTGGAAGGATTAGGTTCAAAACCATGCGAAACAAATCATTTAGCTTCAGATACTTGCGATATAAGTGATATAGCTTCAAATGCAGACGAATCAAACGAGTTAGCATCAAATCAATGCGATGTAGAAGGTTTAGCTTCAAATCTATGCGACACAAATGATTTAGCTTCAAATACTCTCGATATTAGTGATATAGCTTCAAATGCAGACGAATGAAACGAGTTTGCTTCAAATCCATGCGAAACACATGATTTTGTTTCAAATCCAATCGACGTAGAAGGTCTAGATTCAAAACCATGCAAAACAAACGATTTAGCATCAGATACTTGCGATATAAGTGATATAGCTTCAAATGCAGACGAATCAAACGAGTTTGCTTCAAAATCCATGCGATACACACGATTTAGCTTCAAATCAGTGCGAAACACATGAGTTATCTTCAAATCAATACGAAGTAGAAGGCTTAGCTTCAAATCCATGCAACACAAATTATTTAGCTTCACATACTTGCGATATAAATGATTTAGCTGCAACTGGAAGCTAAACAAGCGAGTTAGCTTCAAATCCGTGCGAAACAAATGATTCAGTTTCAAATGCTTGCGAAATAAGTGATATAGCGTTAAAAGCAGGCGAAACAAATGAGTTAGCTTCAAATCCATGCGAAACACATGACTTAGCTTCAAAACAATACGAAGTAGAAAGCGTAGCTTCAAATCCATGCGAAATAAATGATTTACCTTCAAATACTTGCGAAATAAATGATTTAGCTTCAAATCAATGCGATGTGGTAGGTTCAGCTTGAAATCCTTGCGAAACAAATGATGTAGCTTCAAATAAATGCGACGTAGAATGCTTAGCTTCAAATCCATGCGAAACGAATGATTTAGTTTCAAATACTTGCGAATATAAGTGATATAGCTTCAAATGCAGGCGAACCAAACGAGTTAGCTTCAAATCCATGTGAAACGAATAATTTAGCTTCAAATGCTTGCGAATATTTGTGATATAGCTTCAAACGCAGGCGAACGAAACGTGTTAGCTTCAAATTCATGCGAAACACATGATTTAGCTTCAAATCAATGCGAAGTAGATGCTTATCTTCGAATCCATGCGAAACATATGACTTAGCCTCACATAAATGCGAGGTAGAAGGTTTAGCTTCAAATCCATGCGAAACAAGTGAGTTAGCATCCAATCAATGCGGAGTACAAGGTTTAGCTTCAAATCCATAAGAAACAAATTATTTATCTTCAAATACATGCGATATAAATGATTTAGCTTCACCAGCATGCGAAACAAAAGAGTTAGCTTCAAATCCATGCGAAACACATGATTATATTCAAATCCATGCGAAGCACATGATTTAGCTTCAAATCCATGCGAAACTCATGATTGAGCTTCAAATCAATGTGAAGAAGAAGGCTTAGCTTCAAATCCATGCGAAACGAATGGTTTAGCTTCAAATACCTGCGACTATAAGTGATATAGCTTCAAATGCAGGCGAAACAAACGTTATAGCTTCAAATCCATGCGGAACACATGATTATCTTCAAATCCATGCGAAACACATGATTCAGTTTCAAATCAATGTGAAGTAGAAGGCATAGCATCAAATCCATGCGAAACAAATGGTTTAGCTTGAAATACTTGTGATATACATGATTTATATTCAACTGGAATCGAAACAATCGAGGTAGCTTCAAATCTATGCGAAACACATGATTTAGCTTCAAATCAATGCGGAATAGAAGGTTTAGCTTCAGATCCATGCCAAACATATGACTTAGCCTCAAATAAATGCGAGTTAGAAGGTTTAGCTTCAAATCCATGCGAAACAAGTGAGTTAGCTTCCAATCAATGCGGAGTACAAGGTTTAGCTTCAAATCCATAAGAAACAAATTATTTAGCATCAAATACATGCGATATAAATGATTTAGATTCACCAGCATGCGAAACAAAAGAGTTAGCTTCAAATGCATGCGAAACACATGATTATATTCAAATCCATGCGAAGCACATGATTTAGCTTCAAATCCATGCGAAACACATGATTGAGCTTCAAATCAATGTGAAGTAGAAGGCTTAGCTTCAAATCTATGCGAAACGAATGGTTTAGCTTCAAATACTTGTGATATACATGATTTAGCTGCAACTGCATGTGAAACTAATGTGATATCTTCATGTCCAAGCGAAACACATGATTTAACTTCAAATCAATGCGAAATAGAAGGCTTTGTGTCAAATCCATGCGTATCAAATGGTTTAGCTTCAAATACTTGTGGTATACATGATTTAGCTTCAACTTCATGTGAAACTAACGTGTTAGCTTCAAGTCCAAGCTTCAAATCAATGCGAAGTGGAAGGCTTAGCTCCAAATCCTTGCGAAACGATTAACTTAGTTTCAATTACTTGCGATTATAAGCGATATAGCTTCAAATGCAGGCGAAACAAACGAGTTAGCTTGAAATCCATGCGAAACACACGATTTAAATCCAAATCAATGGGAAGTAGAAGGCTTATCTTCAAATCCATGCGACACAAACGATTTAGCCTCAAATAGTGGCGATATATATGAAATAGCTTCAAATGCAGGCGAAACAAACGTTATAGCTTCAAATCCATGCGGAACACATGATTATCTTCAAATCCATGCGAAACACATGATTCAGTTTCAAATCAATGTGAAGTAGAAGGCATAGCATCAAATCCATGCGAAACAAATGGTTTAGCTTGAAATACTTGTGATATACATGATTTATATTCAACTGGAATCGAAACAATCGAGGTAGCTTCAAATCTATGCGAAACACATGATTTAGCTTCAAATCAATGCGGAATAGAAGGTTTAGCTTCAGATCCATGCGAAACATATGACTTAGCCTCAAATAAATGCGAGTTAGAAGGTTTAGCTTCAAATCCATGCGAAACAAGTGAGTTAGCTTCCAATCAATGCGGAGTACAAGGTTTAGCTTCAAATCCATAAGAAACAAATTATTTAGCTTCAAATACATGCGATATAAATGATTTAGATTCACCAGCATGCGAAACAAAAGAGTTAGCTTCAAATGCATGCGAAACACATGATTATATTCAAATCCATGCGAAGCACATGATTTAGCTTCAAATCCATGCGAAACACATGATTGAGCTTCAAATCAATGTGAAGTAGAAGGCTTAGCTTCAAATCCATGCGAAACTAATGGTTTAGCTTCAAATACTTGTGATATACATGATTTAGCTTCAACTGCATGCGAAACAAACAAGATAGCTTCAAGTCCGTGCGAAACACATGATTTGGCTTCAAACCAATGCGAAGTAGAAGGCTTAGATTCAAATCCATGCGAAACAAACGATTTCGCTTCAAATACCTGCGATATAAAATATTTAATTTCAACTGCATGCGAGACAAACGAGTTAGCTTCAAATGCATGCGAAACACATGATTTACCTTCAAATTCATGCGAAATAACTGGTTTAGCTTCATATCCTTGCTAAATAGATAGTCTAGATTCAGATACTTGTGATAAACATGATTTAGCCTGAACTGCATGCGAATCAAACGAGTTAGCTTCAAATCAATGCGAAACACATGATTTAGATTCAAATCCATGCGAAACACATGATTTAGGTTCAAATCCATGCGAAACACGCGATTTAGCTTCAGATCGATGCGAGGAATAAGGTTTATCTTCAAATCCATGCGTATCAAATGGTTTAGCTTCAAATACTTGTGATATACATGATTTATATTCAACTGCATGTGAAACTAATGTGATATCTTCATGTCCAAGCGAAACACATGATTTAACTTCAAATCAATGCGAAATAGAAGGCTTTGTGTCAAATCCATGCGTATCAAATGGTTTAGCTTCAAATACTTGTGGTATACATGATTTAGCTTCAACTTCATGTGAAACTAACGTGTTAGCTTCAAGTCCAAGCTTCAAATCAATGCGAAGTGGAAGGCTTAGCTCCAAATCCTTGCGAAACGATTAACTTAGTTTCAATTACTTGCGATTATAAGCGATATAGCTTCAAATGCAGGCGAAACAAACGAGTTAGCTTGAAATCCATGCGAAACACACGATTTAAATCCAAATCAATGCGAAGTAGAAGTCTTATCTTCGAATCCATGCGAAACAATTGGTTTTGCTTCAAATACTTGTGATATACATGATTTAGCTTCAACTGCATGCGAAAGAAACGAGTTAGCCTCAAATCCATGCGAAAAACATGATTTAGCTTCAAATTCAAGCGAAACACATGGTTTAGCTTAATATTCAAGCGAAACAGATAGTATAGATTCAGAAACTTGTGATAAACGTGATTTAGCTTCAAATGCAGGCGAAACAAACGAGTTAGCTTCAAATCCATCCGAATCAAATGGTTTAGCTTCAAATATATGTGATATACATGATTTATCTTCAAATGCAGGCAAAACATACGAGTTAGCCAAAATCCATGCGAAACACATGATTTAGCTTTAAATCAATGCGACGTAGAAGGCTTAGCTTCAAATCCATGCGACACAAATGACTTAGCATCAGATACATACGATATAAGTGAAATAGCTTCAAATGAATGCGCAACAAACGAGTTACCTTCAAATCCATGCGAAACACATAATTTAGCTTCAAATCAATGCGATGTAGAAAGTTTAGCTTCAAATCCATGCGAAACAAATGATTTAGCATCAGATACTTGCGATTGAATTGATATAGCTTCAAATGCAGGCGAAACAAACGTTATAGCTTCAAATCCATGCGGAACACATGATTATCTTCAAATCCATGCGAAACACATGATTCAGTTTCAAATCAATGTGAAGTAGAAGGCATAGCATCAAATCCATGCGAAACAAATGGTTTAGCTTGAAATACTTGTGATATACATGATTTATATTCAACTGGAATCGAAACAATCGAGGTAGCTTCAAATCTATGCGAAACACATGATTTAGCTTCAAATCAATGCGGAATAGAAGGTTTAGCTTCAGATCCATGCCAAACATATGACTTAGCCTCAAATAAATGCGAGTTAGAAGGTTTAGCTTCAAATCCATGCGAAACAAGTGAGTTAGCTTCCAATCAATGCGGAGTACAAGGTTTAGCTTCAAATCCATAAGAAACAAATTATTTAGCATCAAATACATGCGATATAAATGATTTAGATTCACCAGCATGCGAAACAAAAGAGTTAGCTTCAAATGCATGCGAAACACATGATTATATTCAAATCCATGCGAAGCACATGATTTAGCTTCAAATCCATGCGAAACACATGATTGAGCTTCAAATCAATGTGAAGTAGAAGGCTTAGCTTCAAATCCATGCGAAACGAATGGTTTAGCTTCAAATACTTGTGATATACATGATTTAGCTGCAACTGCATGTGAAACTAATGTGATATCTTCATGTCCAAGCGAAACACATGATTTAACTTCAAATCAATGCGAAATAGAAGGCTTTGTGTCAAATCCATGCGTATCAAATGGTTTAGCTTCAAATACTTGTGGTATACATGATTTAGCTTCAACTTCATGTGAAACTAACGTGTTAGCTTCAAGTCCAAGCTTCAAATCAATGCGAAGTGGAAGGCTTAGCTCCAAATCCTTGCGAAACGATTAACTTAGTTTCAATTACTTGCGATTATAAGCGATATAGCTTCAAATGCAGGCGAAACAAACGAGTTAGCTTGAAATCCATGCGAAACACACGATTTAAATCCAAATCAATGGGAAGTAGAAGGCTTATCTTCAAATCCATGCGACACAAACGATTTAGCCTCAAATAGTGGCGATATATATGAAATAGCTTCAAATGCAGGCGAAACAAACGTTATAGCTTCAAATCCATGCGGAACACATGATTATCTTCAAATCCATGCGAAACACATGATTCAGTTTCAAATCAATGTGAAGTAGAAGGCATAGCATCAAATCCATGCGAAACAAATGGTTTAGCTTGAAATACTTGTGATATACATGATTTATATTCAACTGGAATCGAAACAATCGAGGTAGCTTCAAATCTATGCGAAACACATGATTTAGCTTCAAATCAATGCGGAATAGAAGGTTTAGCTTCAGATCCATGCGAAACATATGACTTAGCCTCAAATAAATGCGAGTTAGAAGGTTTAGCTTCAAATCCATGCGAAACAAGTGAGTTAGCTTCCAATCAATGCGGAGTACAAGGTTTAGCTTCAAATCCATAAGAAACAAATTATTTAGCTTCAAATACATGCGATATAAATGATTTAGATTCACCAGCATGCGAAACAAAAGAGTTAGCTTCAAATGCATGCGAAACACATGATTATATTCAAATCCATGCGAAGCACATGATTTAGCTTCAAATCCATGCGAAACACATGATTGAGCTTCAAATCAATGTGAAGTAGAAGGCTTAGCTTCAAATCCATGCGAAACTAATGGTTTAGCTTCAAATACTTGTGATATACATGATTTAGCTTCAACTGCATGCGAAACAAACAAGATAGCTTCAAGTCCGTGCGAAACACATGATTTGGCTTCAAACCAATGCGAAGTAGAAGGCTTAGATTCAAATCCATGCGAAACAAACGATTTCGCTTCAAATACCTGCGATATAAAATATTTAATTTCAACTGCATGCGAGACAAACGAGTTAGCTTCAAATGCATGCGAAACACATGATTTACCTTCAAAGTCATGCGAAATAACTGGTTTAGCTTCATATCCTTGCTAAATAGATAGTCTAGATTCAGATACTTGTGATAAACATGATTTAGCCTGAACTGCATGCGAATCAAACGAGTTAGCTTCAAATCAATGCGAAACACATGATTTAGATTCAAATCCATGCGAAACACATGATTTAGGTTCAAATCCATGCGAAACACGCGATTTAGCTTCAGATCGATGCGAGGAATAAGGTTTATCTTCAAATCCATGCGTATCAAATGGTTTAGCTTCAAATACTTGTGATATACATGATTTATATTCAACTGCATGTGAAACTAATGTGATATCTTCATGTCCAAGCGAAACACATGATTTAACTTCAAATCAATGCGAAATAGAAGGCTTTGTGTCAAATCCATGCGTATCAAATGGTTTAGCTTCAAATACTTGTGGTATACATGATTTAGCTTCAACTTCATGTGAAACTAACGTGTTAGCTTCAAGTCCAAGCTTCAAATCAATGCGAAGTGGAAGGCTTAGCTCCAAATCCTTGCGAAACGATTAACTTAGTTTCAATTACTTGCGATTATAAGCGATATAGCTTCAAATGCAGGCGAAACAAACGAGTTAGCTTGAAATCCATGCGAAACACACGATTTAAATCCAAATCAATGCGAAGTAGAAGTCTTATCTTCGAATCCATGCGAAACAATTGGTTTTGCTTCAAATACTTGTGATATACATGATTTAGCTTCAACTGCATGCGAAAGAAACGAGTTAGCCTCAAATCCATGCGAAAAACATGATTTAGCTTCAAATTCAAGCGAAACACATGGTTTAGCTTAATATTCAAGCGAAACAGATAGTATAGATTCAGAAACTTGTGATAAACGTGATTTAGCTTCAAATGCAGGCGAAACAAACGAGTTAGCTTCAAATCCATCCGAATCAAATGGTTTAGCTTCAAATATATGTGATATACATGATTTATCTTCAAATGCAGGCAAAACATACGAGTTAGCCAAAATCCATGCGAAACACATGATTTAGCTTTAAATCAATGCGACGTAGAAGGCTTAGCTTCAAATCCATGCGACACAAATGACTTAGCATCAGATACATACGATATAAGTGAAATAGCTTCAAATGAATGCGCAACAAACGAGTTACCTTCAAATCCATGCGAAACACATAATTTAGCTTCAAATCAATGCGATGTAGAAAGTTTAGCTTCAAATCCATGCGAAACAAATGATTTAGCATCAGATACTTGCGATTGAATTGATATAGCTTCAAATGCAGACGAAACAAACGAGTTAGCTTCAAATCCATGCGAAACACATGATTTAGCTGCAAATCATTGCAATGTAGAAGGTTTAGGTCCAAATCAATGGGAAACAAATGATTTAGCTTCAGATGCTTGCGATATAAGTGGTATAGCATCAAATACAGGAGGAACGAATGCGATAGCTTCAAATCCATGCGAAACACATGATTTAGCTTCAAATCAATGAGAAGTAGAAGGCTCTGCTTCAAATACATGAGAAATAATTGATTTAGCTTCAGATATTTGCGATATAAGTGATATAGCTTCAAATGCAGGGGAAGCAAACGAGTTAACTTCAACTCTATGCGAAACAAATGATTTAGCTTCAAATCACTGCGAAGTAGAAGGGTTAGCTTCAAAACCATGCGAAACAAATGATTTAGCTTCAACTACTTGTGATATAAGTCATATAGATTCAACTGCAGCCGAAACAAACTAGCTAGCTTCAAATCCATGAGACACAAATGATTTAGCTTCAAATACTTGTGATATACATGATTTAGCTTCAACTGCATGCGATACAAACGAGTTAGCTTCAAATACATGCGAAACACATTATTTAGCTACAAACCAATGCGATGTAGAAGGTTTAGCTTCAAATCCATGCGAAGCGATTGATTTAGCATCAAATCAATGCGAAGTAGAAGGCTTATCTTCAAATCAATTCGAAACAAATGGTTTAGATTCAGATACATGTGATAAACATGATTTAGCTTCAGCTACATGCGAAACAAACGATTTAGCTTCAAATCCATGCGATACACATGATTTAGCTTCAAATCAATCCGGAACACATGATTAAGCTTCAAATCAATGCGACGTAGAAGGCTTAGCTTCAAATCCATGCGGAACAAATGTTTAGCTTCAACTACTTGTGATACAAGACATATAGATTCAACTGCAGGCGAAACAAACGAGTTAGCTTCAAATCCAAGCGAAACACATGATTTATCTTCAAATCAATGCGAAGAAGACGGCTTAGCATCAAATACATGCAACACAAATTATTTAGCTTCATATACTTGCGATATAAGTGATATAGCTTCAAATGCAGGCGAAACAAACGAGTGATATTCAAATCCAAGCGTAACACATGATTTACCTTCAAATCAATGCGAAGAAGAAGGCATAGCATCAAATTCATACAACAAAAATTATTTAGCTTCTTATACTTGCTATATAAGTGATATAGCTTCAAATGCGGGCGAAACAAACGAGTGAGCTTTAAATCCAAGCGTAACAGATGATGTAACTTCAAATTAATGGGAAGTAGAAGATTTACCTTCAAATACATGCGAAACAAATGGTTTAGCTTCAAATACTTGTGATATACATGATTTAGCTTCTACTGCATGCGAAACAAACGAGTTAGCTTCAAATCCAAGCGAAACACATGATTTAGCTTCAAATCAATGCAAAGTAGAAGGCTTAGCATCAAATCCATGCGACACAAATTATTTAGCTTCTTATACTTGCGATATAAATGATATAGCTTCAGATGCAGGCGAAGCAAACGAGTGAGCTTTATATCCAAGCGTAAGACATGATTTAACGTCAAATCAATGGGAAATAGAAGATGTACCTTCAAATCCATGCGAAACAAATGGTTTAGCTTCAAATACATGTGATATACATGATTTAGCTACAACTGCCTGTGAAACAAACGAGTTGGCTTCAAATCCAAGCGAAACACATGATTTAACTTCAAATCAATGCGAAGAAGAAGACTTAGCATCAAATCCATGCAACACAAATTATTTAGCTTCTCATACTTGCGATATAAGTGATACAGATTCAAATGCAGGCGAAATAAGCAAGTGAGCTTTAAATCCAAGGGTAACACATGATTCAACTTCAAATCAATGGGAAGTAGAAGATTTACCTTCAAATCCATGCGAAACAAATGGTTTAGCTTCAAATACTTGTGAAATACATGATTTAGCTTCAACTGCATGCGAAACAATCGAGTTAGCTTCAAATCCAAGCGAAACACATGATTTAGCTTCAAATCAATGCGAAGAAGAAGGCTTAGCATCAAATCCATGCAACACAAATTATTTAGCTTCTTATACTTGCGATATAAGTGATATAGCTTCAAATGCAGGCGAAACAAACGAGTGAGCTTTAAATCCAAGCGTAACACATGATTTAACTTCGAATCAATGGGAAGTAGAAGATTTACCTACAAATCCATGCGAAACAAACGGTTTAGCTTCAAATACTTGTGAAATACATGATTTAGCTTCAACTGCATGCGAAACAAACGAGTTAGCTTCAAATCCAAGCGAAACACATGATTTATCTTCAAATCAATGCGAAGAAGACGGCTTAGCATCAAATACATGCAACACAAATTATTTAGCTTCATATACTTGCGATATAAGTGATATAGCTTCAAATGCAGGCGAAACAAACGAGTGATATTCAAATCCAAGCGTAACACATGATTTACCTTCAAATCAATGCGAAGAAGAAGGCATAGCATCAAATTCATACAACAAAAATTATTTAGCTTCTTATACTTGCTATATAAGTGATATAGCTTCAAATGCGGGCGAAACAAACGAGTGAGCTTTAAATCCAAGCGTAACAGATGATGTAACTTCAAATTAATGGGAAGTAGAAGATTTACCTTCAAATACATGCGAAACAAATGGTTTAGCTTCAAATACTTGTGATATACATGATTTAGCTTCTACTGCATGCGAAACAAACGAGTTAGCTTCAAATCCAAGCGAAACACA
Organism: Megalopta genalis; assembly: GCF_051020955.1. Classification (NCBI taxonomy): domain Eukaryota; kingdom Metazoa; phylum Arthropoda; class Insecta; order Hymenoptera; family Halictidae; genus Megalopta; species Megalopta genalis. The sequence goes on from NC_135016.1 coordinate 32,663,193, forward strand.
TGATTTAGCTTCAAATCAATGCAAAGTAGAAGGCTTAGCATCAAATCCATGCGACACAAATTATTTAGCTTCTTATACTTGCGATATAAATGATATAGCTTCAGATGCAGGCGAAGCAAACGAGTGAGCTTTATATCCAAGCGTAAGACATGATTTAACGTCAAATCAATGGGAAATAGAAGATGTACCTTCAAATCCATGCGAAACAAATGGTTTAGCTTCAAATACATGTGATATACATGATTTAGCTACAACTGCCTGTGAAACAAACGAGTTGGCTTCAAATCCAAGCGAAACACATGATTTAACTTCAAATCAATGCGAAGAAGAAGACTTAGCATCAAATCCATGCAACACAAATTATTTAGCTTCTCATACTTGCGATATAAGTGATACAGATTCAAATGCAGGCGAAATAAGCAAGTGAGCTTTAAATCCAAGGGTAACACATGATTTAACTTCAAATCAATGGGAAGTAGAAGATTTACCTTCAAATCCATGCGAAACAAATGGTTTAGCTTCAAATACTTGTGAAATACATGATTTAGCTTCAACTGCATGCGAAACAAACGAGTTAGCTTCAAATCCAAGCGAAACACATGATTTAGCTTCAAATCAATGCGAAGAAGAAGGCTTAGCATCAAATCCATGCAACACAAATTATTTAGCTTCTTATACTTGCGATATAAGTGATATAGCTTCAAATGCAGGCGAAACAAACGAGTGAGCTTTAAATCCAAGCGTAACACATGATTTAACTTCGAATCAATGCGAAGTAGAAGATTTACATTCAAATACATGCGAAACAAATGGTTTAGCTTAATATTCATGCGAAACAGATGGTTAAGATTCAGATAATTGTGATAAACTTGATTTAGCTTCAACTGCACGCGAAACAAAGGAGTTAGATTCAAATCCAAGCGAAACATATGATTTAGATTCAAATCAATGCGAAGAAGAAGGCTTAGCATGAAATCCATTCGACACAAATTATTTAGCTTCATATACTTGCGATATAAGTTATATAGCTTCAAATGCAGGCGAAACAAACGAGTGATATTCAAATCCAAGCGTAACACATGATTAACTTCAAATCAATGCGAAGTAGAAGATTTAGGTTCAAATACATGCGAAACAAATGGTTCAACTTCAAATAATTGTGATATACATGATTTCGCTTCATCTGCATGCGAAACGAACGATTTAGATTCACAACCAAGGGAAACACATGATTTAACTTCAAATCAATGCGAAATAGAAGGCTTAGCATCAAATCCATGCGACACATATTATTTAGCATCATATACTTGCGATATAAGTGATATAGCTTCAAATGCAGGCGAAACAAACGAGTGATCTTCAAATCCAAGGGTAACACATGATTTATCCTCAAATCAATGTGGAGTAGAAGATTTAGGTTCAAATAGATGCGAAACAAATGGCTTAGTTTCACATACTTGTGATATACATGATTTTACTTCAGCTGCATGCGAAACAAACGATATAGCTTCACACCCAAGGGAAACACATGATTTAACTTCAAATCAATGGGAAGTAGAAGGCTTAGCATCAAATCCATGCGACACAAATTATTTAGCTTCATATACTTGCGATATAAGTTATATAGCTTCAAATGCAGGCGAAACAAACGAGTGATATTCAAATCCAAGCGTAACACATGATTAACTTCAAATCAATGCGAAGTAGAAGATTTAGGTTCAAATACATGCGAAACAAATGGTTTAACTTCAAATAATTGTGATATACATGATTTCGCTTCATCTGCATGCGAAACGAACGATTTAGCTTCACAACCAAGGGAAACACATGATTTAACTTCAAATCAATGCGAAATAGAAGGCTTAGCATCAAATCCATGCGACACATATTATTTAGCTTCATATACTTGCGATATAAGTGATATAGCTTCAAATGCAGGCGAAACAAACGAGTGATCTTCAAATCCAAGGATAACACATGATTTATCCTCAAATCAATGTGGAGTAGAAGATTTAGGTTCATATAGATGCGAAACAAATGGTTTAGTTTCACATACTTGTGATATACATGATTTCGCTTCATCTGCATGCGAAACGAACGATTTAGCTTCACAACCAAGGGAAACACATGATTTAACTTCAAATCAATGCCAAATAGAAGGCATAGCATCAAATCCATGCGACACATATTATTTAGCTTCATATACTTGCGATATAAGTGATATAGCTTCAAATGCAGGCGAAACAAACGAGTGATCTTCAAATCCAAGGGTAACACATGATTTATCCTCAAATCAATGTGCAGTAGAAGATTTAGGTTCAAATAGATGCGAAACAAATGGTTTAGTTTCACATACTTGTGATATACATGATTTTGCTTCAGCTGCATGCGAAACAAACGATTTAGCTTCACACCCAAGGGAAACACATGATTTAACTTCAAATCAATGGGAAGTAGAAGGCTTAGCATCAAATCCATGCGACACAAATTATTTAGCTTCTTATACTTGCGATATAAGTGATCCAGCTTCAAATGCAGTCGAAACAAACGAGTGAGCTTTAATTCCAAGCGTAACACATGATTTAACTTCAAATCAATGGGAAGTAGAAGATTTACCTTCAAATCCATGCGAAACAAATGGTTTAGCTTCAAATACTTGTGATATACATGATTTAGCTTCAACTGCCTGCGAAACATACGAGTTGGCTTCAAATCCAAGCGAAACACATGATTTAACTTCAAATCAATGCGAAATAGAAGGCTTAGCATCAAATCCATGCAACACAAATTATTTAGCTTCATATACTTGCGCTATAAGTGATATTGCTTCAAATGCAGGCGAAACAAACGAGTGATCTTCAAATCCAAGGGTAACACATGACTTATCTTCAAATCAATGTGGAGTAGAAGATTTAGGTTCAAATAGATGTGAAACAAATGGTTTAGCTTCAAATACTTGTGATATAAATGATTTTGCTTCAGCTGCATGCGAAACAAACGATTTAGCTTCACACCCAAGGGAAACACATGATTTAACTTCAAATCAATGGGAAGTAGAAGATTTACCTACAAATCCATGCGAAACAAACGGTTTAGCTTCAAATACTTGTGAAATACATGATTTAGCTTCAACTGCATGCGAAACAAACGAGTTAGCTTCAAATCCAAGCGAAACACATGATTTATCTTCAAATCAATGCGAAGAAGACGGCTTAGCATCAAATACATGCAACACAAATTATTTAGCTTCATATACTTGCGATATAAGTGATATAGCTTCAAATGCAGGCGAAACAAACGAGTGATCTTCAAATCCAAGGGTAACACATGATTTATCCTCAAATCAATGTGCAGTAGAAGATTTAGGTTCAAATAGATGCGAAACAAATGGTTTAGTTTCACATACTTGTGATATACATGATTTTGCTTCAGCTGCATGCGAAACAAACGATTTAGCTTCACACCCAAGGGAAACACATGATTTAACTTCAAATCAATGGGAAGTAGAAGGCTTAGCATCAAATCCATGCGACACAAATTATTTAGCTTCTTATACTTGCGATATAAGTGATCCAGCTTCAAATGCAGTCGAAACAAACGAGTGAGCTTTAATTCCAAGCGTAACACATGATTTAACTTCAAATCAATGGGAAGTAGAAGATTTACCTTCAAATCCATGCGAAACAAATGGTTTAGCTTCAAATACTTGTGATATACATGATTTAGCTTCAACTGCCTGCGAAACATACGAGTTGGCTTCAAATCCAAGCGAAACACATGATTTAACTTCAAATCAATGCGAAATAGAAGGCTTAGCATCAAATCCATGCAACACAAATTATTTAGCTTCATATACTTGCGCTATAAGTGATATTGTTTCAAATGCAGGCGAAACAAACGAGTGATCTTCAAATCCAAGGGTAACACATGACTTATCTTCAAATCAATGTGGAGTAGAAGATTTAGGTTCAAATAGATGTGAAACAAATGGTTTAGCTTCAAATACTTGTGATATAAATGATTTTGCTTCAGCTGCATGCGAAACAAACGATTTAGCTTCACACCCAAGGGAAACACATGATTTAACTTCAAATCAATGGGAAGTAGAAGATTTACCTACAAATCCATGCGAAACAAACGGTTTAGCTTCAAATACTTGTGAAATACATGATTTAGCTTCAACTGCATGCGAAACAAACGAGTTAGCTTCAAATCCAAGCGAAACACATGATTTATCTTCAAATCAATGCGAAGAAGACGGCTTAGCATCAAATACATGCAACACAAATTATTTAGCTTCATATACTTGCGATATAAGTGATATAGCTTCAAATGCAGGCGAAACAAACGAGTGAGCTTTGAATCCAAGCGTAACACATGATTTAACTTCAAATCAATGCGAAGTAGAAGATTTAGGTTCAAATACATTCGAAACAAATGGTTTATCTTCAAATACTTGTGATATACATGATTTTGCTTTAGCTGCATGAGAAACAAGCGATTTAGCTTCACACTCAAGGGAAACACATGATTTATCCTCAAATCAATGTGGAGTAGAAGATTTAGGTTCAAATAGATGCGAAACAAATGGCTTAGTTTCACATACTTGTGATATACATGACTTTGCTTCAGCTGCATGCGAAACAAACGATATAGCTTCGCACCCAAGGGAAACACATGATTTAACTTCAAATCAATGGGAAGTAGAAGGCTTAGCATCAAATCCATGCGACACAAATTATTTAGCTTCATATACTTGCGATATAAGTTATATAGCTTCAAATGCAGGCGAAACAAACGAGTGATATTCAAATCCAAGCGTAACACATGATTAACTTCAAATCAATGCGAAGTAGAAGATTTAGGTTCAAATACATGCGAAACAAATGGTTTAACTTCAAATAATTGTGATATACATGATTTCGCTTCATCTGCATGCGAAACGAACGATTTAGCTTCACAACCAAGGGAAACACATGATTTAACTTCAAATCAATGCGAAATAGAAGGCTTAGCATCAAATCCATGCGACACATATTATTTTGCTTCATATACTTGCGATATAAGTGATATAGCTTCAAATGCAGGCGAAACAAACGAGTGATCTTCAAATCCAAGGGTAACACATGATTTATCCTCAAATCAATGTGGAGTAGAAGATTTAGGTTCAAATAGATGCGAAACAAATGGCTTAGTTTCACATACTTGTGATATACATGATTTTGCTTCAGCTGCATGCGAAACAAACGATTTAGCTTCACACCCAAAGGAAACACATGATTTAACCTCAAATCAATGGGAAGTAGAAGGCTTAGCATCAAATCCATGCGACACAAATTATTTAGCTTCATATACTTGCGATATAAGTTATATAGCTTCAAATGCAGGCGAAACAAACGAGTGATATTCAAATCCAAGCGTAACACATGATTAACTTCAAATCAATGCGAAGTAGAAGATTTAGGTTCAAATACATGCGAAACAAATGGTTTAACTTCAAATAATTGTGATATACATGATTTCGCTTCATCTGCATGCGAAACGAACGATTTAGCTTCACAACCAAGGGAAACACATGATTTAACTTCAAATCAATGCGAAATAGAAGGCTTAGCATCAAATCCATGCGACACAAATTATTTAGCTTCATATACTTGCGATATAAGTTATATAGCTTCAAATGCAGGCGAAACAAACGAGTGATATTCAAATCCAAGCGTAACACATGATTAACTTCAAATCAATGCGAAGTAGAAGATTTAGGTTCAAATACATGCGAAACAAATGGTTTATCTTCAGATAATTGCGATATAAGTTATATAGCTTCAAATGCAGGCGAAACGAACGAGTGTGCTTTTTAATCCAAGCGTAATACATGATTTAACGTCAAATCAATGGGAAGTAGAAGATTTACATTCAAATCCATGCGAAACAAATGGTGTAGCTTCAAATACTTGTGATATACATGATTTAACTTCAACTGCATGCGAAACAAACGAGTTGTCTTCAAATCCAAGCGAAACACATGATTTAACTTCAAATCAATGCGAAATAGAAGGCTTAGCATCAAATCCATGCAACACAAATTATTTAGCTTCATATACTTGCGCTATAAGTGATATTGCTTCAAATGTAGGCGAAACAAACGAGAGATCTTCAAATCCAAGGGTAACACATGATTTATCTTCAAATCAATGCGAAGTAGAAGATTTAGGTTCAAATACATTCGAAACAAATGGTTTATCTTCAAATACTTGTGATATACATGATTTTGCTTTAGCTGCATGAGAAACAAGCGATTTAGCTTCACACCCAAGGGAAACACATGATATAACTTCATATCAATGGGAAGTAGAAGGCTTAGCATCAAATCCATGCGACACAAATTATTTAGCTTCATATACTTGCGATATAAGTTATATAGCTTCAAATGCAGGCGAAACAAACGAGTGATATTCAAATCCAAGCGTAACACATGATTAACTTCAAATCAATGCGAAGTAGAAGATTTAGGTTCAAATACATGCGAAACAAATGGTTCAACTTCAAATAATTGTGATATACATGATTTCGCTTCAACTGCCTGCGAAACATACGAGTTGGCTTCAAATCCAAGCGAAACACATGATTTAACTTCAAATAAATGCGAAATAGAAGGCTTAGCATCAAATCCATGCGACACATATTATTTAGCTTCATATACTTGCGATATAAGTGATATAGCTTCAAATGCAGGCGAAACAAACGAGTGATCTTCAAATCCAAGGGTAACACATGATTTATCCTCAAATCAATGTGGAGTAGAAGATTTAGGTTCAAATAGATGCGAAACAAATGGCTTAGTTTCACATACTTGTGATATACATGATTTTGCTTCAGCTGCATGCGAAACAAACGATTTAGCTTCACACCCAAGGGAAACACATGATTTAACTTCAAATCAATGGGAAGTAGAAGGCTTAGCATCAAATCCATGCGACACAAATTATTTAGCTTCATATACTTGCGATATAAGTTATATAGCTTCAAATGCAGGCGAAACAAACGAGTGATATTCAAATCCAAGCGTAACACATGATTAACTTCAAATCAATGCGAAGTAGAAGATTTAGGTTCAAATACATGCGAAACAAATGGTTTAACTTCAAATAATTGTGATATACATGATTTCGCTTCATCTGCATGCGAAACGAACGATTTAGCTTCACAACCAAGGGAAACACATGATTTAACTTCAAATCAATGCGAAATAGAAGGCATAGCATCAAATCCATGCGACACATATTATTTAGCTTCATATACTTGCGATATAAGTGATATAGCTTCAAATGCAGGCGAAACAAACGAGTGATCTTCAAATCCAAGGGTAACACATGATTTATCCTCAAATCAATGTGCAGTAGAAGATTTAGGTTCAAATAGATGCGAAACAAATGGTTTAGTTTCACATACTTGTGATATACATGATTTTGCTTCAGCTGCATGCGAAACAAACGATTTAGCTTCACACCCAAGGGAAACACATGATTTAACTTCAAATCAATGGGAAGTAGAAGGCTTAGCATCAAATCCATGCGACACAAATTATTTAGCTTCTTATACTTGCGATATAAGTGATCCAGCTTCAAATGCAGTCGAAACAAACGAGTGAGCTTTAATTCCAAGCGTAACACATGATTTAACTTCAAATCAATGGGAAGTAGAAGATTTACCTTCAAATCCATGCGAAACAAATGGTTTAGCTTCAAATACTTGTGATATACATGATTTAGCTTCAACTGCCTGCGAAACATACGAGTTGGCTTCAAATCCAAGCGAAACACATGATTTAACTTCAAATAAATGCGAAATAGAAGGCTTTGCATCAAATCCATGCGACACAAATTATTTAGCTTCATATACATGCGATATAAGTGATATAGCTTCAAATGCAGGCGAAACAAACGAGTGAGCTTTAAATCTAAGCGTAACACATGATTTAACTTCAAATCAATGGGAAGTAGAAGATTTACCTTCAAATCCATGCGAAACAAATGGTTTAGCTTCAAATACTTGTGATATACTTGATTTAGCTACAACTGCCTGTGAAACAAACGAGTTGGCTTCAAATCCAAGCGAAACACATGATTTAACTTCAAATCAATACGAAGAAGAAGGCTTAGCATCAAATCCATGCAACCCAAATTATTTAGCTTCTTATACTTGCGATATAAGTGATATAGATTCAAATGCAGGCGAAATAAGCAAGTGAGCTTTAAATCCAAGGGTAACACATGATTTAACTTCAAATCAATGGGAAGTAGAAGATTTACCTTCAAATCCATGCGAAACAAATGGTTTAGCTTCAAATACTTGTGAAATACATGATTTAGCTTCAACTGCATGCGAAACAAACGATTTAGCTTCACACCCAAGGGAAACACATGATTTAACTTCAAATCAATGCGAAGTAGAAGGCTTAGCATCAAATCCATGCGACACAAATTATTTAGCTTCTTATACTTGCGATTTAAGTGATATAGCTTCAAATGCAGGCGAAACAAACGAGTGTGCTTTTTAATCCAAGCGTAATACATGATTTAACGTCAAATCAATGCGAAGTAGAAGATTTAGGTTCAAATACATTCGAAACAAATGGTTTATCTTCAAATACTTGTGATATACATGATTTTGCTTTAGCTGCATGAGAAACAAGCGATTTAGCTTCACACTCAAGGGAAACACATGATTTAACTTCAAATCAATGGGAAGTAGAAGATTTATCTTCAAATCCATGCGAAACAAATGGTTTAGCTTCAAATACATGTGATATACATGATTTAGCTACAACTGCCTGTGAAACAAACGAGTTGGCTTCAAATCCAAGCGAAACACATGATTTAACTTCAAATCAATGCGAAGAAGAAGACTTAGCATCAAATACATGCAACACAAATTATTTAGCTTCATATACTTGCGATATAAGTGATATAGCTTCAAATGCAGGCGAAACAAACGAGTGAGCTTTAAATCCAAGCGTAACACATGATTTAACTTCAAATCGATGCGAAGTAGAAGGCTTAGCATCAAATCCATGCGACACAAATTATTTAGCTTCATATACTTGCGATATAAGTGATATAGCTTCAAATGCAGGCGAAACAAACGAGTGATCTTCAAATCCAAGCGTAACACATGATTAACTTCAAATCAATGCGAAGTAGAAGATTTAGGTTCAAATACATGCGAAACAAATGGTTCAACTTCAAATAATTGTGATATACATGATTTCGCTTCAACTGCCTGCGAAACATACGAGTTGGCTTCAAATCCAAGCGAAACACATGATTTAACTTCAAATAAATGCGAAATAGAAGGCTTAGCATCAAATCCATGCGACACAAATTATTTAGCTTCATATACATGCGATATAAATGATATACCTTCAAATGCAGGCGAAACAAACGAGTGATCTTCAAATCCAAGCGTAACACATGATTTAACTTCAAATCAATGCGAAGTAGATTAATTAGGTTCAAATACATGCGAAACAAATGGTTTATCTTCAAATACTTGTAATGTACATGATTTTGCTTTCGCTGCATGAGAAACAAGCGATTTAGCTTCACACTCAAGGGAAACACATGATTTAACTTCAAATCAATGCGAAGAAGAAGGCTTAGCATCAAATCCATACGACACAAATTATTTAGCTTCATATACATGCGACATAAGTGATATAGCTTCAAATGCAGGCGAAACAAACGAGTGAGCTTTAAATCCAAGCGTAACACATGATTTAACTTCAAATAAATGCGAAATAGAAGGCTTAGCATCAAATCCATGCGACACAAATTATTTAGCTTCATATACATGCGATATAAATGATATACCTTCAAATGCAGGCGAAACAAACGAGTGAGCTTTAAATCCAAGCGTAACACATGATTTAACTTCAAATCAATGGGAAGTAGCAGATTTACCTTCAAATCCATGCGAAACAAATGGTTTAGCTTCAAATACTTGTGATATACATGATTTAGCTACAACTGCCTGTGAAACAAACGAGTTGGCTTCAAATCCAAGCGAAACACATGATTTAACTTCAAATCAATGCGAAGAAGAAGGCTTAGCATCAAATCCATGCGACACAAGTTATTTAGGTTCATATACTTGCGAAATAAGTTATATAGCTTCAAATGCAGGCGAAACAAACGAGTGATATTCAAATCCAAGCGTGACACATGATTTAACTTCAAATCAATGCGAAGTAGAAGATTTAGGTTCAAATACATGCGAAACAAATGGTTTTGCTTCAAATACTTGTGATATACATGATTTAGCTTCAGCTGCATGCGAAGCAAACGATTTAGCTTCACACCCAAGGGAAACACATGATTTAACTTCAAATCAATGTGAAGTAGAAGGCTTAGCCTCAAATCCGTGCAACACATATTATTTAGCTTCATATACTTGCGATATAAGTGATATAGCTTCAAATGCAGGCGAAACAAACGAGTGATCTTCAAATCCAAGGGTAACACATGATTTATCTTCAAATCAATGCGGTGTAGCAGATTTAGGTTCAAATAGATGCGAAACAAATGGTTTAGCTTCAAATACTTGTGATATACATGATTTAGCTGCAACTGCATGCGAAACAAACGAGTTATCTTCAAATCCAGCGAAACACATGATTTAGCTTCAAATAAATGCGAAATAGAAGGGTTAGCATCAAATCCATGCGACACAAATTATTTAGCTTCATATACATGCGATATAAGTGATATAGCTTCAAATGCAGGCGAAACAAACGAGTGAGCTTTAAATCCAAGCGTAACACATGATTTAAATTCAAATCAATGCGAAGTAGAAGATTTACCTTCAAATACATGCGAAACAAATGGTTTATCTTCAAATAATTGTAATGTACATGATTTTGCTTTCGCTGCATGAGAAACAAGCGATTTAGCTTCACACTCAAGGGAAACACATGATTTAACTTCAAATCAATGCGAAGAAGAAGGCTTAGCATCAAATCCATGCAACACAAATTATTTAGCTTCTTATACTTGCGATATAAGTGATATAGAATCAAATGCAGGCGAAACAAGCGAGTGAGCTTTAAATCCAAGGGTAACACATGATTTAACTTCAAATCAATGGGAAGTAGAAGATTTACCATCAAATACATGCGAAACAAATGGTTTATCTTCAAATACTTGTGATATACGTGATTTAGCCTGAACTGCATGCGAAACAAACGAGTTGGCTTTAAATCCAAGCGTAACACATGATTTAACTTCAAATAAATGCGAAATAGAAGGCTTAGCATCAAATCCATGCGACACAAATTATTTAGCTTCATATACATGCGATATAAATGATATACCTTCAAATGCAGGCGAAACAAACGAGTGAGCTTTAAATCCAAGCGTAACACATGATTTAACTTCAAATCAATGGGAAGTAGAAGATTTACCTTCAAATCCATGCGAAACAAATGGTTTAGCTTCAAATACTTGTGATATACATGATTTAGCTACAACTGCCTGTGAAACAAACGAGTTGGCTTCAAATCCAAGCGAAACACATGATTTAACTTCAAATCAATGCGAAGAAGAAGGCTTAGCATCAAATCCATGCAACACAAATTATTTAGCTTCTTATACTTTGCGATATAAGTGATATAGATTCAAATGCAGGCGAAACAAGCGAGTGAGCTTTAAAGCCAAGGGTAACACATGATTTATCTTCAAATCAATGGGAAGTAGAAGATTTACCTTCAAATCCATGCGAAACAAATGGTTTAGCTTCAAATACTTGTGATATACATAATTTAGCTTCAACTGCATGCGAAGCAAACGAGTTAGCTTCATATCCAAGTGAAACACATGATTTAGCTTCAAATCAATGCGAAATAGAAGGCTTAGCATCAAATCCATGCGACACAAATTATTTAGGTTCACATACTTGCGATATAAGTGATATAGCTTCAAATGCAGGCGAAACAAACGAGTGATCTTCAAATCCAAGGGTAACACATGATTTAACTTCAAATCAATGCGAAGAAGAAGGCTTAGCATCAAATCCATGCAACACAAATTATTTAGCTTCATATACTTGCGGTATAAGTGATATAGATTCAAATGCATGCGAAACAAACGAGTTGGCTTCAAATCCAAGCGAAACACATGATTTAGCTTCAAATAAATGCGAAATAGAAGGCTTAGCATCAAATCCATACGACACAAATTATTTAGCTTCATATACATGCGATATAAGTGATATAGCTTCAAATGCAGGCGAAACAAACGAGTGAGCTTTAAATCCAAGCGTAACACATGATTTAACTTCAAATCAATGGGAAGTAGAAGATTTACCTTCAAATCCATGCGAAGCAAATGGTTTAGCATCAAATACTTGTGATATACATGATTTAGCTGCAACTGCCTGCGAAACAAACGAGTTGGCTTCAAATCCAAGCGAAACACATGATTTAGCTTCAAATAAATGCGAAATAGAAGGGTTAGCATCAAATCCATGCGACACAAATTATTTAGCTTCATATACTTGCGATATAAGTGATATAGCTTCAAATGCAGGCGAAGCAAACGAGTGATATTCAAATCCAAGCGTAACACATGTTTTAACTTCAAATCAATGCGAAGTAAAAGATTTAGGTTCAAATACATGCGAAACAAATGGTTTATCTTCAAATACTTGTGATATACATGATTTTGCTTTAGCTGCATGAGAAACAAGCGATTTAGCTTCACACTCAAGGGAAACTCATGATTTAACTTCAAATCAATGCGAAGAAGAAGGCTTAGCATCAAATCCATGCAACACAAATTATTTAGCTTCGTATACTTGCGATATAAGTGATATAGATTCAAATGCAGGCGAAACAAGCGAGTGAGCTTTAAATCCAAAGGTAACACATGATTTAACTTCAAATCAATGGGAAGTAGAAGACTTACCTTCAAATCCATGCGAAACAAATGGTTTAGCTTCAAATACTTGTGATATACATGATTTAGCTTCAACTGCATGCGAAACAAACGAGTTAGCATCAAATCCAAGCGAAACACATGATTTAGCTTCAAATCAATGCGAAGAAGAAGGCTTAGCATCAAATCCATGCAATACAAATTATTTAGCTTCTTATACATGCGATATAAGTGATATAGCTTCAAATGCAGGCGAAACAAACTAGTGAGCTTTAAATCCAAGCGTAACACATGATTTAACTTCAAATCAATGGGAAGTTGAAGATTTACCTTCAAATCCGTGCGAAACAAATGGTTTAGCTTCAAATACTTGTGATATACATGATTTAGCTTCAACTGCCTGCGAAACATACGAGTTGGCTTCAAATCCAAGCGAAACACATGATTGAGCTTCAAATAAATGCGAAATAGATGGCTTAGCATCAAATCCATGCGTCACGAATTATTTAGCTTCATATACATGCGATATAAGTGATCTAGCTTCAAATGCAGGCGATACAAACCAGTGATCTTCAAATCCAAGCGTAACACATGATTTAACTTTAAATCAATGCGAAGTAGAAGAATTAGGTTCAAATACATGCGAAACAAATGGTTTTGCTTCAAATACTTGTGGTATACATGATTTTGCTTCAGCAGCATGCGAAACAAACGAGTTAGCTTCAAATCCAAGCGAAACACATGATGTAGCTTCAAATCAATGCGAAATATAAGGCTTAGCATCAAATCCATGCGACACAAATTATTTAGCTTCTTATACTTGCGATATAAGTGATATAGATTCAAATGCAGGCGAAACAAGCGAGTGAGATTTAAATCCAAGAGTAACACATGATTTAACTTCATATCAATGCGAAGTAGAAGATTTAGGTTCAAATACATGCGAAACAAATGGTTTATCTTCAAATTCTTGTGATATACATGATTTTGCTTTAGCTGCATGTGAAACAAGCGATTTACCTTCACACTCAAGGGAAACACATGATTTAACTTCAACTCAATGCAAAGAAGTAGGCTTAGCATCAAATCCATGCGAGACATATTATTTAGCTTCTTATACTTGCGATATAAGTGATATAGCTTCAAATGCAGGCGAAACAAACAAGTGAGCTTTAAATCCAAGCCTAACACATGATTTAACTTCAAATCAATGGCAAGTAGAAGATTTACCATCAAATCCATGCGAAACAAATGGTTTAGCTTTAAATACTTGTGATATACATGATTTAGATTCAATTACCTGCGAAACAAACGAGTTGGCTTCAAATCCAAGCGAAACACATGATTTAGCTTCAAATCAATGCGAAATAGAAGGCTTAACATAAAATCCATGCGACACAAATTATTTAGCTTCATATACTTGCGATATAAGTGATATAGCTTCAAATGCAGGCGAAACAAACGAGTGATATTCAAATCCTAGCGAAACACATTATTTAGCTTCAAATCAATGCGGTGTAGCAGATTTAGGTTCAAATAGATGCGAAACAAATGGTTTAGATTCAAATACTTGTGATATACATGATTTAGCTGCAACTGCATGCGAAACAAACGAGTTATCTTCAAATCCAAGCGAAACACATGATTTAGCTTCAAATAAATGCGAAATAGAAGGGTTAGCATCAAATCCATGCGACACAAATTATTTAGCTTCATATACATGCGATATAAGTGATATAGCTTCAAATGCAGGCGAAACAAAAGAGTGATATTCAAATCCAAGCGTAACACATGATTTAACTTCAAATCAATGCGAAGTAGAAGATTTAGGTTCAAATACATGCGAAGCAAATGGTTTAGCATCAAATACTTGTGATATACATGATTTAGCTGCAACTGCCTGCGAAACAAACGAGTTGGCTTCAAATCCAAGCGAAACACATGATTCAGCTTCAAATAAATGCGAAATAGAAGGGTTAGCATCAAATCCATGCGACACAAATTATTTAGCTTCATGTACTTGCGATATAAGTGATATAGCTTCAAATGCAGGCGAAGCAAACGAGTGATATTCAAATCCAAGCGTAACACATGTTTTAACTTCAAATCATTGCGAAGTAGAAGATTTAGTTTCAAATACATGCGAAACAAATGGTTTAGCTTCAAATACTTGTAATATACATGATTAATCTTTAACTGCATGCGAAACAAACGAGTTAGCTTCAAATACAAGCGAAACACATGATTTAGCTTCAAATCAATGCGAAATAGAAGGCTTAGCATCATATCCATGCGACACATATTATTTAGCTTCATATACTTGCGATATAAGTGATATAGCTTCAAATGCAGGCGAAACAAACGAGTGATCTTCAAATCCAAGGGTAAAACTTGATTTATCTTCAAATCAATGCGGTGTAGCAGATTTAGGTTCAAATAGATGCGAAACAAATGGTTTAGATTCAAATACTTGTGATATACATGATTTAGCTGCAACTGCATGCGAAACAAACGAGTTATCTTCAAATCCAAGCGAAACACATGATTTAGCTTCAAATAAATGCGAAATAGAAGGGTTAGCATCAAATCCATGCGACACAAATTATTTAGCTTCATATACATGCGATATAAGTGATATAGCTTCAAATGCAGGCGAAACAAAAGAGTGATATTCAAATCCAAGCGTAACACATGATTTAACTTCAAATCAATGCGAAGTAGAAGATTTAGGTTCAAATACATGCGAAGCAAATGATTTAGCATCAAATACTTGTGATATACATGATTTAGCTGCAACTGCCTGCGAAACAAACGAGTTGGCTTCAAATCCAAGCGAAACACATGATTTAGCTTCAAATAAATGCGAAATAGAAGGGTTAGCATCAAATCCATGCGACACAAATTATTTAGCTTCATATACTTGCGATATAAGTGATATAGCTTCAAATGCAGGCGAAGCAAACGAGTGATATTCAAATCCAAGCGTAACACATGTTTTAACTTCAAATCAATGCGAAGTAGAAGATTTAGTTTCAAATACATGCGAAACAAATGGTTTATCTTCAAATACTTGTGATATACATGATTTTGCTTTAGCTGCATGAGAAACAAGCGATTTAGCTACACACTCAAGGGAAACACATGATTTAACTTCAAATCAATGCGAAGAAGAAGGCTTAGCATCAAATCCATGCAACACAAATTATTTAGCTTCATATACTTGCGGTATAAGTGATATAGATTCAAATGCAGGCGAAACAAGCGAGTGAGCTTTAAATCCAAGGGTAACACATGATTTAACTTCAACTCAATGGGAAGTAGAAGACTTACCTTCAAATCCATGCGAAACAAATGCTTTAGCTTCAAATACTTGTGATATACATGATTTAGCTTCAACTGCCTGCGAAACATACGAGTTGGCTTCAAATCCAAGCGAAACACATGATTGAGCTACAAATAAATGCGAAATAGATGGCTTAGCATCAAATCCATGCGTCACGAATTATTTAGCTTCATATACATGCGATATAAGTGATCTAGCTTCAAATGCAGGCGAAACAAACGAGTGATCTTCAAATCCAAGCGTAACACATGATTTAACTTCAAATCAATGCGAAGTAGAAGAATTAGGTTCAAATACATGCGAAACAAATGGTTTTGCTTCAAATACTTGTGGTATACATGATTTTGCTTCAGCAGCATGCGAAACAAACGAGTTGGCTTCAAATCCAAGCGAAACACATGATTTAGCTTCAAATCAATGCGAAATATAAGGCTTAGCATCAAATCCATGCGACACAAATTATTTAGCTTCTTATACTTGCGATATAAGTGATATAGATTCAAATGCAGGCGAAACAAGCGAGTGAGATTTAAATCCAAGAGTAACACATGATTTAACTTCATATCAATGCGAAGTAGAAGATTTAGGTTCAAATACATGCGAAACAAATGGTTTATCTTCAAATTCTTGTGATATACATGATTTTGCTTTAGCTGCATGAGAAACAAGCGATTTACCTTCACACTCAAGGGAATCACATGATTTAACTTCAACTCAATGCGAAGAAGAAGGCTTAGCATCAAATCCATGCGAGACATATTATTTAGCTTCTTATACTTGCGATATAAGTGATATAGCTTCAAATGCAGGCGAAACAAACGAGTGAGCTTTAAATCCAAGCGTAACACATGATTTAACTTCAAATCAATGGGAAGTTGAAGATTTACCTTCAAATCCGTGCGAAACAAATGGTTTAGCTTCAAATACTTGTGATATACATGATTTAGCTTCAACTGCATGCGAAACAAACGAGTTGGCCTCAAATCCAAGCGAAACACATGATTTAGCTTCAAATAAATGCGAAATAGAAGGCTTAGCATCAAATCCATGCGACACAAATTATTTTGCTTCATATACATGCGATATAAGTGATATAGCTTCAAATGCAGGCGAAACAAACAAGTGAGCTTTAAATCCAAGCCTAACACATGATTTAAATTCTAATCAATGCGAAGTAGAAGATTTAGGTTCAAATACATGCGAAACAAATGGTTTAACTTCAAATACTTGTGATATACATGATTTAGCTGCAACTGCATGCGAAACAAACGAGTTATCTTCAAACCCAAGCGAAACACATTATTTAGCTTCTAATCAGTGCAAAATAGAAGGCTTAGCATCAAATCAATGCGACACAAATTATTTGGCTTCATATACTTACGATATAAGTGATATAGCTTCAAATGCAGGCGAAACAAACAAGTGAGCTTTAAATCCAAGCGTAACACATGATTTAACTTCAAATCAATGGGAATTAGAAGATTTAAATTCAAATCCATGCGAAACAAATGGTTTAACTTCAAATACTTGTGCTATACATGATTTTGCTTCAGCTGCATGCGAATCAAACGATTTAGCTTCACACCCAAGGGAAACACATGATTTAACTTCAAATCAATGCGAAGAAGAAGGCTTAGCATCAAATCCATGCAACACAAATTATTTAGCTTCATATACTTGCGGTATAAGTGATATAGAATCAATTGCAGGCGAAACAAGCGAGTGAGCTTTAAATCCAAGGGTAACACATGATTTAACTTCAAATCAATGGGAAGTAGAAGACTTACCTTCAAATCCATGCGAAACAAATGGTTTAGCTTCAAATACTTGTGATATACATGATTTAGCTTCAACTGCCTGCGAAACATACGAGTTGGCTTCAAATCCAAGCGAAACACATGATTGAGCTTCAAATAAATGCGAAATAGATGGCTTAGCATCAAATCCATGCGTCACGAATTATTTAGCTTCATATACATGCGATATAAGTGATCTAGCTTCAAATGCAGGCGATACAAACGAGTGATCTTCAAATCCAAGCGTAACACATGATTTAACTTTAAATCAATGCGAAGTAGAAGAATTAGGTTCAAATACATGCGAAACAAATGGTTTTGCTTCAAATACTTGTGGTATACATGATTTTGCTTCAGCAGCATGCGAAACAAACGAGTTGGCTTCAAATCCAAGCGAAACACATGATGTAGCTTCAAATCAATGCGAAATATAAGGCTTAGCATCAAATCCACGCGACACAAATTATTTAGCTTCTTATACTTGCGATATAAGTGATATAGATTCAAATGCAGGCGAAACAAGCGAGTGAGATTTAAATCCAAGAGTAACACATGATTTAACTTCATATCAATGCGAAGTAGAAGATTTAGGTTCAAATACATGCGAAACAAATGGTTTATCTTCAAATTCTTGTGATATACATGATTTTGCTTTAGCTGCATGTGAAACAAGCGATTTACCTTCACACTCAAGGGAAACACATGATTTAACTTCAACTCAATGCAAAGAAGTAGGCTTAGCATCAAATCCATGCGAGACATATTATTTAGCTTCTTATACTTGCGATATAAGTGATATAGCTTGAAATGCAGGCGAAACAAACTAGTGAGCTTTAAATCCAAGCGTAACACATGATTTAACTTCAAATCAATGGGAAGTTGAAGATTTACCTTCAAATCCGTGCGAAACAAATGGTTTAGCTTCAAATACTTGTGATATACATGATTTAGCTTCAACTGCATGCGAAACAAACGAGTTGGCTTCAAATCCAAGCGAAACACATGATTTAGCTTCAAATAAATGCGAAATAGAAGGCTTAGTATCAAATCCATGCGACACAAATTATTTAGATTCATATACTTGCGATATAAGTGATATAGCTTCAAATGCAGGCGAAACAAACAAGTGAGCTTTAAATCCAAGCCTAACACATGATTTAACTTCAAATCAATGGGAATTAGAAGATTTAAATTCAAATCCATGCGAAACAAATGGTTTAACTTCAAATACTGGTGCTATACATGATTTTGCTTCAGCTGCATGCGAAACAAACGATTTAGCTTCACACCCAAGGGAAACACATGGTTTAGCTCCAAATCAATGCGAAATAGATGGCTTAGTATCAAATCCATGCGACACAAATTATTTAGATTCATATACTTGCGATATAAGTGATATAGCTTCAAATGCAGGCGAAACAAACAAGTGAGCTTTAAATCCAAGCCTAACACATGATTTAACTTCAAATCAATGGCAAGTAGAAGATTTACCATCAAATCCATGCGAAACAAATGGTTTAGCTTTAAATACTTGTGATAAACATGATTTAGATTCAACTACCTGCGAAACAAACGAGTTGGCTTCAAATCCAAGCGAAACACATGATTTAGCTTCAAATCAATGCGAAATAGAAGGCTTAGCATAAAATCCATGCGACACAAATTATTTAGCTTCATATACTTGCGATATAAGTGATATAGCTTCAAATGCAGGCGAAACAAACGAGTGATATTCAAATCCTAGCGAAACACATTATTTAGCTTCAAATCAATGCAAAGTAGAAGGCTTAGCATCATATCCATGCGACACATATTATTTAGCTTCATATACTTGCGATATAAGTGATATAGCTTCAAATGCAGGCGAAACAAACGAGTGATCTTCAAATCCAAGGGTAACACATGATTTATCTTCAAATCAATGCGGTGTAGCAGATTTAGGTTCAAATAGATGCGAAGCAAATGGTTTAGCTTCAAATACTTGTGATATACATGATTTAGCTGCAACTGCATGCGAAACAATCGAGTTATCTTCAAATCCAGCGAAACACATGATTTAGCTTCAAATAAATGCGAAGAAGAAGGCTTAGCATCAAATCCATGCAACACAAATTATTTAGCTTCATATACTTGCGGTATAAGTGATATAGATTCAAATGCATGCGAAACAAACGAGTTTGCTTCAAATCCAAGCGAAACACATGATTTAGCTTCAAATAAATGCGAAATAGAAGGCTTAGCATCAAATCCATACGACACAAATTATTTAGCTTCATATACATGCGATATAAGTGATATAGCTTCAAATGCAGGCGAAACAAACGAGTTGGCTTCAAATCCAAGCGAAACACATGATTTAGCTTCAAATAAATGCGAAATAGAAGGGTTAGCATCAAATCCATGCGACACAAATTATTTAGCTTCATATACTTGCGATATAAGTGATATAGCTTCAAATGCAGGCGAAGCAAACGAGTGATATTCAAATCCAAGCGTAACACATGTTTTAACTTCAAATCAATGCGAAGAAAAAGATTTAGGTTCAAATACATGCGAAACAAATGGTTTATCTTCAAATACTTGTGATATACATGATTTTGCTTTAGCTGCATGAGAAACAAGCGATTTAGCTTCACACTCAAGGGAAACTCATGATTTAACTTCAAATCAATGCGAAGAAGAAGGCTTAGCATCAAATCCATGCAACACAAATTATTTAGCTTCTTATACTTGCGATATAAGTGATATAGATTCAAATGCAGGCGAAACAAGCGAGTGAGCTTTAAATCCAAGGGTAACACATGATTTAACTTCAAATCAATGGGAAGTAGAAGACTTACCTTCA
Source organism: Megalopta genalis (assembly GCF_051020955.1). NCBI lineage: Eukaryota > Metazoa > Arthropoda > Insecta > Hymenoptera > Halictidae > Megalopta > Megalopta genalis. Next base: position 32,684,109 of record NC_135016.1, read on the forward strand.
AATCCATGCGAAACAAATGGTTTAGCTTCAAATACTTGTGATATACATGATTTAGCTTCAACTGCCTGCGAAACATACGAGTTGGCTTCAAATCCAAGCGAAACACATGATTGAGCTTCAAATAAATGCGAAATAGATGGCTTAGCATCAAATCCATGCGACACGAATTATTTAGCTTCATATACATGCGATATAAGTGATATAGGTTCAAATACAGGCGAAACAAACGAGTGAGTTTTAAATCCAAGCGTAACACATGATTTAACTTCAAATCAATGGAAAGTAGAAGATTTACCTTCAAATCCATGCGAAACAAATGGTTTAGCTTCAAATACTTGTGATATACATGATTTAGCTACAACTGCCTGTGAAACAAACGAGTTGGCTTCAAATCAAAGCGAAACACATGATTTAACTTCAAATCAATGCGAAGAAGGAGGCTTAGCATCAAATCCATGCAACACAAATTATTTAGCTTCTTATACTTTGCGATATAAGTGATATAGATTCAAATGCAGGCGAAACAAGCGAGTGAGCTTTAAAGCCAAGGGTAACACATGATTTAACTTCAAATCAATGGGAAGTAGAAGATTTACCTTCAAATCCATGCGAAACAAATGGTTTAGCTTCAAATACTTGTGATATACATAATTTAGCTTCAACTGCATGCGAAACAAACGAGTTAGCTTCATATCCAAGTGAAACACATGATTTAGCTTCAAATCAATGCGAAATAGAAGGCTTAGCATCAAATCCATGCGACACAAATTATTTAGGTTCACATACTTGCGATATAAGTGATATAGCTTCAAATGCAGGCGAAACAAACGAGTGATCTTCAAATCCAAGGGTAACACATGATTTAACTTCAAATCAATGCGAAGAAGAAGGCTTAGCATCAAATCCATGCAACACAAATTATTTAGCTTCATATACTTGCGGTATAAGTGATATAGATTCAAATGCATGCGAAACAAACGAGTTTGCTTCAAATCCAAGCGAAACACATGATTTAGCTTCAAATAAATGCGAAATAGAAGGCTTAGCATCAAATCCATACGACACAAATTATTTAGCTTCATATACATGCGATATAAGTGATATAGCTTCAAATGCAGGCGAAACAAACGAGTGAGCTTTAAATCCAAGCGTAACACATGATTTAACTTCAAATCAATGGGAAGTAGAAGATTTACCTTCAAATCCATGCGAAGCAAATGGTTTAGCATCAAATACTTGTGATATACATGATTTAGCTGCAACTGCCTGCGAAACAAACGAGTTGGCTTCAAATCCAAGCGAAACACATGATTTAGCTTCAAATAAATGCGAAATAGAAGGGTTAGCATCAAATTCATGCGACACAAATTATTTAGCTTCATATACTTGCGATATAAGTGATATAGCTTCAAATGCAGGCGAAGCAAACGAGTGATATTCAAATCCAAGCGTAACGCATGATTTAACTTCAAATCAATGCGAAGAAGAAGGCTTAGCATCAAATCCATGCAACACAAATTATTTAGCTTCTTATACTTGCGATATAAGTGATATAGATTCAAATGCAGGCGAAACAAGCGAGTGAGCTTTAAATCCAAGGGTAACACATGATTTAACTTCAAATCAATGGGAAGTAGAAGACTTACCTTCAAATCCATGCGAAACAAATGGTTTAGCTTCAAATACTTGTGATATACATGATTTAGCTTCAACTGCCTGCGAAACATACGAGTTGGCTTCAAATCCAAGCGAAACACATGATTGAGCTTCAAATAAATGCGAAATAGATGGCTTAGCATCAAATCCATGCGACACGAATTATTTAGCTTCATATACATGCGATATAAGTGATATAGCTTCAAATACAGGCGAAACAAACGAGTGAGTTTTAAATCCAAGCGTAACACATGATTTAACTTCAAATCAATGGAAAGTAGAAGATTTACCTTCAAATCCATGCGAAACAAATGGTTTAGCTTCAAATACTTGTCATATACATGATTTAGCTTCAACTGCATGCGAAACAAACGAGTTAGCTTCAAATCCAAGCGAAACACATGATTTATCTTCAAATCAATGCGAAATAGAAGGCTTAGCATCAAATGAATGCGACACAAGTTATTTAGGTTCATATACTTGCGAAATAAGTTATATAGCTTCAAATGCAGGCGAAACAAACGAGTGATATTCAAATCCAAGCGTGACACATGATTTAACTTCAAATCAATGCGAAGTAGAAGATTTAGGTTCAAATACATGCGAAACAAATGGTTTTGCTTCAAATACTTGTGATATACATGATTTAGCTTCAGCTGCATGCGAAGCAAACGATTTAGCTTCACACCCAAGGGAAACACATGATTTAACTACAAATAAATGTGAAGTAGAAGGCTTAGCCTCAAATCCGTGCAACACAAATTATTTAGCTTCTTATACTTGCGATATAAGTTATATAGCTTCAAATGCAGGCGAAACAAACGAGTGATCTTCAAATCCAAGCGTAACACATGATTTAACTTCAAATCAATGCGAAGTAGATTAATTAGGTTCAAATACATGCGAAACAAATGGTTTTGCTTCAAATACTTGTGGTATACATGATTTTGCTTCAGCTGCCTGCGAAACAAACGAGTTGGCTTCAAATCCAAGCGAAACACATGATTTAGCTTCAAATCAATGCGAAATAGAAGGCTTAGCATCAAATCCATGCGACACAAATTATTTAGTTTCATATACTTGCGATATAAGTGATATAGCTTCAAATGCAGGCGAAGCAAACGAGTGATATTCAAATCCAAGCGTAACACATGTTTTAACTTCAAATCAATGCGAAGTAAAAGATTTAGGTTCAAATACATGCGAAACAAATGGTTTATCTTCAAATACTTGTGATATACATGATTTTGCTTTAGCTGCATGAGAAACAAGCGATTTAGCATCACACTCAAGGGAAACTCATGATTTAACTTCAAATCAATGCGAAGAAGAAGGCTTAGCATCAAATCCATGCGACACGAATTATTTAGCTTCATATACATGCGATATAAGTGATATAGATTCAAATACAGGCGAAACAAACGAGTGAGTTTTAAATCCAAGCGTAACACATGATTTAACTTCAAATCAATGGGAAGTAGAAGATTTACCTTCAAATCCATGCGAAACAAATGGTTTAACTTCAAATACTTGTCATATACATGATTTAGCTTCAACTGCATGCGAAACAAACGAGTTAGCTTCAAATCCAAGCGAAACACATGATTTATCTTCAAATCAATGCGAAATAGAAGGCTTAGCATCAAATCCATGCGACACAAGTTATTTAGGTTCATATACTTGCGAAATAAGTTATGTAGCTTCAAATGCAGGCGAAACAAACGAGTGATATTCAAATCCAAGCGTAACACATGATTTAACTTCAAATCAATGCGAAGTAGAAGATTTAGGTTCAAATACATGCGAAACAAATGGTTTTGCTTCAAATACTTGTGATATACATGATTTTGATTTAGCTGCATGAGAAACAAGCGATTTAGCTTCACACTCAAGGGAAACTCATGATTTAACTTCAAATCAATGCGAAGAAGAAGGCTTAGCATCAAATCCATGCAACACAAATTATTTAGCTTCTAATACTTGCGATATAAGTGATCTAGCTTCAAATGCATGCGAAACAAACGAGTGATCTTCAAATCCAAGCGTAACACATGATTTAAATTCAAATCAGTGCGAAGTAGATTAATTAGGTTCAAATACATGCGAAACAAATGGTTTTGCTTCAAATACTTGTGGTATACATGATTTTGCTTCAGCTGCCTGCGAAACAAACGAGTTGGCTTCAAATCCAAGCGAAACACATGATTTAGCTTCAAATCAATGCGAAATAGAAGGCTTAGCATCAAATCCATGCGACACAAATTATTTAGTTTCATATACTTGCGATATAAGTGATATAGCTTCAAATGCAGGCGAAGCAAACGAGTGATATTCAAATACAAGCGTAACACATGTTTTAACTTCAAATCAATGCGAAGTAAAAGATTTAGGTTCAAATACATGCGAAACAAATGGTTTATCTTCAAATACTTGTGATATACATGATTTTGCTTTAGCTGCATGAGAAACAAGCGATTTAGCTTCACACTCAAGGGAAACTCATGATTTAACTTCAAATCAATGCGAAGAAGAAGGCTTAGCATCAAATCCATGCAACACAAATTATTTAGCTTCTTATACTTGCGATATAAGTGATATAGATTCAAATGCAGGCGAAACAAGCGAGTGAGCTTTAAATCCAAGGGTAACACATGATTTAACTTCAAATCAATGGGAAGTAGAAGACTTACCTTCAAATCCATGCGAAACAAATGGTTTAGCTTCAAATACTTTTGATATACATGATTTAGCTTCAACTGCCTGCGAAACATACGAGTTGGCTTCAAATCCAAGCGAATCACATGATTTAGCTTCAAATAAATGCGAAATAGATGGCTTAGCATCAAATCCATGCGTCACGAATTATTTAGCTTCATATACATGCGATATAAGTTATATAGCTTCAAATGCAGGCGAAACAAACGAGTGATCTTCAAATCCAAGCGTAACACATGATTTAACTTCAAATCAATGCGAAGTAGATTAATTAGGTTCAAATACATGCGAAACAAATGGTTTTGCTTCAAATACTTGTGGTATACATGATTTTGCTTCAGCTGCCTGCGAAACAAACGAGTTGGCTTCAAATCCAAGCGAAACACATGATTTAGCTTCAAATCAATGCGAAATAGAAGGCTTAGCATCAAATCCATGCGACACAAATTATTTAGTTTCATATACTTGCGATATAAGTGATATAGCTTCAAATGCAGGCGAAGCAAACGAGTGATATTCAAATCCAAGCGTAACACATGTTTTAACTTCAAATCAATGCGAAGTAAAAGATTTAGGTTCAAATACATGCGAAACAAATGGTTTATCTTCAAATACTTGTGATATACATGATTTTGCTTTAGCTGCATGAGAAACAAGCGATTTAGCATCACACTCAAGGGAAACTCATGATTTAACTTCAAATCAATGCGAAGAAGAAGGCTTAGCATCAAATCCATGCGACACGAATTATTTAGCTTCATATACATGCGATATAAGTGATATAGATTCAAATACAGGCGAAACAAACGAGTGAGTTTTAAATCCAAGCGTAACACATGATTTAACTTCAAATCAATGGGAAGTAGAAGATTTACCTTCAAATCCATGCGAAACAAATGGTTTAACTTCAAATACTTGTCATATACATGATTTAGCTTCAACTGCATGCGAAACAAACGAGTTAGCTTCAAATCCAAGCGAAACACATGATTTATCTTCAAATCAATGCGAAATAGAAGGCTTAGCATCAAATCCATGCGACACAAGTTATTTAGGTTCATATACTTGCGAAATAAGTTATGTAGCTTCAAATGCAGGCGAAACAAACGAGTGATATTCAAATCCAAGCGTAACACATGATTTAACTTCAAATCAATGCGAAGTAGAAGATTTAGGTTCAAATACATGCGAAACAAATGGTTTTGCTTCAAATACTTGTGATATACATGATTTTGATTTAGCTGCATGAGAAACAAGCGATTTAGCTTCACACTCAAGGGAAACTCATGATTTAACTTCAAATCAATGCGAAGAAGAAGGCTTAGCATCAAATCCATGCAACACAAATTATTTAGCTTCTAATACTTGCGATATAAGTGATCTAGCTTCAAATGCATGCGAAACAAACGAGTGATCTTCAAATCCAAGCGTAACACATGATTTAAATTCAAATCAGTGCGAAGTAGATTAATTAGGTTCAAATACATGCGAAACAAATGGTTTTGCTTCAAATACTTGTGGTATACATGATTTTGCTTCAGCTGCCTGCGAAACAAACGAGTTGGCTTCAAATCCAAGCGAAACACATGATTTAGCTTCAAATCAATGCGAAATAGAAGGCTTAGCATCAAATCCATGCGACACAAATTATTTAGTTTCATATACTTGCGATATAAGTGATATAGCTTCAAATGCAGGCGAAGCAAACGAGTGATATTCAAATACAAGCGTAACACATGTTTTAACTTCAAATCAATGCGAAGTAAAAGATTTAGGTTCAAATACATGCGAAACAAATGGTTTATCTTCAAATACTTGTGATATACATGATTTTGCTTTAGCTGCATGAGAAACAAGCGATTTAGCTTCACACTCAAGGGAAACTCATGATTTAACTTCAAATCAATGCGAAGAAGAAGGCTTAGCATCAAATCCATGCAACACAAATTATTTAGCTTCTTATACTTGCGATATAAGTGATATAGATTCAAATGCAGGCGAAACAAGCGAGTGAGCTTTAAATCCAAGGGTAACACATGATTTAACTTCAAATCAATGGGAAGTAGAAGACTTACCTTCAAATCCATGCGAAACAAATGGTTTAGCTTCAAATACTTTTGATATACATGATTTAGCTTCAAATGCCTGCGAAACATACGAGTTGGCTTCAAATCCAAGCGAAACACATGATTTAGCTTCAAATAAATGCGAAATAGATGGCTTAGCATCAAATCCATGCGTCACGAATTATTTAGCTTCATATACATGCGATATAAGTTATATAGCTTCAAATGCAGGAGAAACAAACGACTGATATTCAAATCCAAGCGTAACACATGATTTAACTTCAAATCAATGCGAAGTAGAAGATTTAGGTTCAAATACATGCGAAACAAATGGTTTTGCTTCAAATACTTGTGATATACATGATTTAGCTTCAGCTGCATGCGAAGCAAACGATTTAGCTTCACACCCAAGGGAAACACATGATTTAACTTCAAATCAATGTGAAGTAGAAGGCTTAGCCTCAAATCCGTGCAACACAAATTATTTAGCTTCTTATACTTGCGATATAAGTGATCTAGCTTCAAATGCAGGCGAAACAAACGAGTGATATTCAAATCCAAGCGAAACACATTATTTAGCTTCAAATCAATCCAAAATAGAAGGCTTAGCATCAAATCCATGCGACACAAATTATTTAGCTTCATATACTTGCGATATAAGTGATATAGCTTCAAATACAGGCGAAACAAACGTGTGATCTTCAAATCCAAGCGTAACAAATGATTTAACTTCAAATCAATGCGAAGTAGAAGATTTAGGTTCAAATACATGCGAAACAAATGGTTTAGCTTCAAATACTTGTGATATACATGATTGTGCTTCAACTGCATGCGAAACAAACGAGTTATCTTCAAATCCAAGCGAAACACAAGATTTAGCTTCAAATCAATGCAAAGTAGAAGGCTTAGCATCAAATCCGTGCGACACAAATTATTTAGCTTCATATACTTGCGATATAAGTGATATAGCTTCAAATGCTGGCGAAACAAACGAGTGAGCTTTACATCCAAGCGTAACACATGATTTAACTTCAAATCAATAGGAATTAGAAGATTTACCTTCAAATCCATGCGAAACAAATGGTTTAGCTTCAATTACTTGTGATATACATGATTTAGCTTCAACTGCATGCGGAACAAACGAGTTAGCTTCAAATCCAAGCGAAACACATGATTTAGCTTCAAATCAATGCGAGATAGAAGGCTTAGCATCAAATCCATGCTACGCATATTATTTAGCTTCATATACTTGCGATATAAGTGATATAGCTTCAAATGCAGGCGAAACAAACGAGTGATATTCAAATCCAAGCGTAACGCATGATTTATCTTCAAATCATTGCGCAGTAGAAGATTTAGGTTCAAATAGATGCGAAACAAATGGTTTAGCTTCAAATACTTGTGATATACATGATTTAGCTTCAACTTCGTGTGAAACATACGTGTTAGCTTCAAATTCAAGCGAAACACATGATTCAGCTTCAAACCAATGCGAAGTAGAATTCTTAGATTGAAATCCATGCGAAACGAATAGTTTAGCTTCAAATGCTTGCTTTATACATGATTTAGCTTCAACTGCATGCGAAACAAGCGAGTTCGCTTCAAATCCATGCGAAACACATGATTTAGCTTCAAATCAATGCGAAGTAGAAGGCTGATGTTCGAATCCATGCGAAACAAATGGTTTAGATTCAAATACTTGTGATATACATGATTTAGCTTCAACTTCATGCGAAACAAACGAGTTATCTTCAAATCCAAGCGAAACACAACATTTAGCTTCAAATTAATGCAAAGTAGAAGGCTTAGCATCAAATCCATGCGACACAAATTATTTAGCTTCTTATATTTGCGATATAAGTGATTTTGCTTCAAATGCAGGGGAAACAAACAAGTTAACTTCAAATCCATGCGAATCACATGATTTAGCTTCAAATCAATGCGAAGTAGAAGATTTAGGTTCAAATACATGCGAAATAAATGGTTTAGCTTCAAATACTTGTGATATACATGATTTTGCTTCAGCTGCATTCGAAACAAACGATTTAGCTTCAAACCCAAAGGAATCACATGATTTAACTTCAAATCAATGCGAAGTAGAAGGCTTAGCAACAAATCCATGCGACACATATTATTTAGCTTCTTATACTTGCGATATAAGTGATATAGCTTCAAATGCAGGCGAAACAAACGAGTGATCTTCAAATCCAAGGGTAACACATGATTTATCTTCAAATTAATGCGGAGTAGAAGATTTACCTTCAAATCCATGCGAAACAAATGGTTCAGCTTCAAATACTTGTGATATACATGATTTAGCTTCAACTGCATGCGAAACAAACGAGTTGGCTTCAAATCCATGCGAATCACATGATTTAGCTACAAATCAATGCGAAGTAGATGGCATAGCATCAAATCCATGCGACACAAATTATTTAGCTTCTTATACTTGCGATGTAAGTGATATAGCTTCAAATGCAGGCGAAACAAACGAGTGAGGTTTAAATCCAAGCGTAACACATGATTTAACTTCAAATCAATGCGAAGTAGAAGATTTACCTTCAAATCCATGCGAAACAAATGGTTTAGCTTCAAATACTTGTGATATACATGATTTATCTTCAACTTCATTCGAAACAAACGAGTTAGCTTCAAATCCAAGAGAAACACATGATTTAGCTTCAAATCAATGCGAAATAGAAGGCTTAGTATCAAATCCATGCGACACAAATTATTTAGCTTCATATACTTGCGATATAAGTGATATAGCTTCAAATGCAGGCCAAACAAACGAGTGATCTTCAAATCCAAGCGTAACACATGATTTAACTTCAAATCAATGCGAAGTAGATGGCTTGGCTTCAAATCCAAGCGAAACACATGACTTACCTTCAAATACTTGCGAGATAAATGAAATAGCTTCAAATGCAGATGAAACAAACGAGTTAGCTTCAAATACAAGCGAAACAGATGTTTTAGTTTCAAATTCTTGCGATGTAGGAGGCTTAACTTAAAAGTCCGTGCGAAACCAATGGTTTAGCTTCAAATACTTGCAAATATAAGTGATATAGCTTCAAATGCAGGCGAAACAATCGAGTTAGCTTCAAATCCAAGCGAAGCACATGATTTAGCTTCAACTCAATGCGAAATAGAAGGCTTAGCATAAAATCCATGCGACACAAATTATTTAGCTTCATATACTTGCGATATAAGTGACATAGCTTCAAATGCAGGCGAAACAAACGAGTGATCTTCAAATCCAAGCGTAACGCATGATTTAACTTCAAATCAATGCGAAGTAGAAGATTTAGGTTCAAATACATGCGAAACAAATGGTTCAGCTTGAAATACTTGTGATAAACATGATTTAGATTCAACTGCATACGAAACAAACGAGTTAGCTTCAAATCCAAGCGAAACACATGATTTACCTTGATTTACCTTCAAATACTTGCGATATAAATGAAACAGCTTCAAATGCAGACGAAACAAACGCGTTAGCTTCAAATACAAGCGAAACAGATGATTTAGTTTCAAATTCTTCGATGTAGAAGGCTTAGCTTAAAAATCCATGCGAAACGAATGGTTTAGCCTCAAATACTTGCGAATATAAGTGATATAGCATCAAATGCAGGCGAAACAAACGAGTTAGCTTCAAACCCATGCGAGTCACATGATTTAGCTTCAAATCAATGCCAAGTAGAAAGCTTATCTTCGAATCCATGCGAATAAAATGGTTTAGCTTCAAATACTTGTGATATACATGATTTAGTTTCAGCTGCATGCGAAACAAACGAGTTAGCTTCAAATCCATGCGATACACATAATTTAGCTTTCAATTCATGCGAAACACATGGTTTGGCTTCATATTCTTGCGAAACAGATGGATAAGATTCAGATACTTGTGATAAACATGATTTTGCTTCAGCTGCATTCGAAACAAACGATTTAGCTTCAAACCCAAAGGAATCACATGAGTTAACTTCAAATCAATGCGAAGTAGAAGGCTTAGCAACAAATCCATGCGACACATATTATTTAGCTTCATATACTTGCGATATAAGTGACATAGCTTCAAATGCAGGCGAAACAAACGAGTGATCTTCAAATCCAAGGGTAACACATGATTTATCTTCAAATTAATGCGGAGTAGGAGATTTAGGTTCAAATAGATGCGAAACAAATGGTTTAGCTTCAAATACTTGTGATATACATGGTTTGCTTCAGCTGCATGCGAAACAAACGATTTAGCTTCACACCCAAGGGAAACACATGATTTACCTTCAAATCAATGCGAAGTAGAAGGCTTAGCATCAAATCCATGCAACACAAATTATTTAGCTTCTTATACTTGCGATAGAAGTGATATAGCTTAAAATGCAGGCGAAACAAACGAGTGAGCTTTAAATCCAAGCGTAACACATGATTTAACTTCAAATCAATGCGAAGTAGATGGCTTGGCTTCAAATCCAAGCGAAACACATGACTTACCTTCAAATACTTGCGAGATAAATGAAATAGCTTCAAATGCAGACGAAACAAACGAGTTAGCTTCAAATACAAGCGAAACAGATGTTTTAGTTTCACATTCTTGCGATGTAGGAGGCTTAACTTAAAAATCCATGCGAAACGAATGGTTTAGCTTCAAATACTTGCAAATATAAGTGATATAGTTTCAAATGCAGGCGAAACAAACGAGTTAGCTTCAATCCCATGCGAGTCACATGATTTAACTTCAAATCAATGCGGAGTAGTTGGCTTATCTTCGTAACCATGCGAAACCAATGGTTTAGCTTCAAATACTTGTGATATACATGATTTAGCTTCAACTGCCTGCGAAACATACGAGTTGGCTTCAAATCCAAGCGAAACACATGATTTAGCTTCAAATAAATGCGAAATAGAAGGCTTAGCATCAAATCCATGCGACACAAATTATTTAGCTTCATATACTTGCGATATAAGTGATATAGCTTCAAATGCAGGCGAAATAAACCAGTGAGCTTTAAATCCAAGCGTAACACATGATTTAACTTCAGATCAATGGGAAGTAGAAGATTTACCTTCAAATCCATGCGAAACAAATGGTTTAGCTTCAAATACTTGTGATATACATGATTTAGCTTCAACTGCATGCGAAACAAACGAGTTAGCTTCAAATCCAAGCGAAACACATGATTTAGCGTCAAATCAATGCGAAATAGAAGGCTTGGCATCAAATCCATGCGACACAAATTATTTAGCTTCATATACTTGCGATATAAGTGATATAGCTTCAAATGCAGGCGAAACAAACGAGTGAGCTTTAAATCCAAGCGTAACACATGATTTAACTTCAAATCAATGGGAAGTAGAAGATTTACCTTCAAATCCATGCGAAACAAATTGTTTAGCTTCGAATACTTGTGATATACATGATTTAGCTTCAACTGCATGCGAAACAAACGAGTTAGCTTCAAATCCAAGCGAAACACATGATTTAGCTTCAAATCAATGCGAAATAGATGGCTTAGCATCAAATCCATGCGACATAAAATATTTAGCTTCATATACTTGCGATATAAGTGATATAGCTTCAAATGCAGGCGAAACAAACGAGTGATCTTCAAATCCAAGCGTAACACATGATTTAACTTCAAATCAATGCGAAGTCGAAGATTTAGGTTCAAATACATGCGAAACAAATGGTTTAGCTTCAGATACTTGTGATATACATGATTTAGCTGCAACTGCATGCGAAACAAACGAGTTATCTTCAAATCCAAGCGAAACACATTATTTAGCTTCAAATCAATGCAAAATAGAAGGCTTAGCCTCAAATCCATGCAACACAAATTATTTAGCTTCATATACTTGCGATATAAGTGATATAGCTTCAAATGCAGGCGAAACAAACGAGTGAGCTTTAAATCCAAGCCTAACACATGACTTAACTTCAAATCAATGGGAAGTAGAAGATTTACCTTCAAATCCATGCGAAACAAATGGTTTAGCTTCAAATACTTGTGATATACACGATTTTGCTTCAAGTGCAGGTGGAACAAACGAGTAGGCCTCAAATCCATGCGAAACACATTATTTAGATTCAAATTGATTCGAAACACATGGTTTAGCTTAATATTCATGCGAAACATATGGCTCAGCTTCAAATACTTGTGGTATACATTATTGAGCTTCAACTGCATGCGAAACAAACGAGTTAGCTTCAAATCCAAGCGAAACACATGATTTAGCTTCAACTCAATCCGAAATAGAAGGCTTAGCATCAAATCCATGCGACACAAATGATTTTGCTTCATATACTTGCGATATAAGTGATATAGCTTCAAATGCAGGCGAAACAAACGAGTGAGCTTTAAATCCAAGCGTAACACATAATTTAACTTCAAATCAATGGGAATTAGGAGATTTACCTTCAAATCCATGCGAAACAAATGGTTTAGCTTCAAATACTTGTGATATACATGATTTAGCTACAACTGCCTGTGAAACAAACGAGTTGGCTTCAAATCCAAGTGAAACACATGATTTAGCTTCAAATAAATGCGAAATAGAAGGCTTAGCATCAAATCCATGCGACACAAATTATTTAGCTTCATATACATGCGATATAAGTGATATAGCTTCAAATGCAGGCGAAACAAACGAGTGACCTTTAAATCCAAGCGTAACACATGATTTAACTTCAAATCGATGGGAATTTGAAGATTTACCTTCAAATCTATGCGAAACAAATGGTTTAGCTTCAAATACTTGTGATATACATGATTTAGCTTCAACTGCCTGCGAAACATACGAGTTGGCTTCAAATCCAAGCGAAACACATGATTTAGCTTCAAATAAATGCGAAATAGAAGGCTTAGCATCAAAACCATGCGACACAAATTATTTGGCTTCATATACATGCAATATAAGTGATATAGCTTCAAATGCAGGCGAAACAAATGAGTGAGCTTTAAATCCAAGCGTAACACATGATTTAACTTCAAATCAATGGGAAGTAGAAGATTTACCTTCAAATCCATGCGAAACAAATGGTTTAGCTTCAAATACTTGTGATATACATGATTTTGCTTCAAGTGCAGGTGAAACAAACGAGTATTCTTCAAATCCATGCGAAACACATTATTTAGATTCAAATTAATTCGAAACACATGGTTTAGCTTAATATTCATGCGAAACATATGGCTCGGCTTCAAATACTTGTGGTATACATGATTCTGCTTCAGCTGCATGCGAAACAAACGAGTTAGCTTCAAATCCAAACGAAACACATGATTTAACTTCAAATCAATGGGAAGTAGATGATTTACCTTCAAATCCATGCGAAACAAATGGTATAGTTTCAAATACTTGTGATATACATGATTTAGCTACAACTGCATGGGAAACAAACGAGATCGCTTCAAATCCATGCGAAACACATGATTTAGCTTCAAATCAATGCGAAGTAGATGGCTGATGTTCGAATCCATGCGAAACAAATGGTTTAGCTTCAAATACTTGTGATATACATGATTGTGCTTCAAGTGCAGGTGAAACAAACTAGTAGGCTTCAAATCCATGCGAATCACAAGATTTAGCTTCAAATCAATGCGAAACAAATGGTTTAGGTTCAAATACTAGTGGTATACATGATTTAGTTTCAATTGCATGCGATACAAACGAGTTAACTTCTAATCGAAGCGAAAAACATGATTTAGCTTCAAATCAATGCGAAGTAGAAGGCCTAGCTTCAAATCCATGCGAATCAAATGGATTTGCTTCAAATACTTTTGCTATACATGATTTTGCTTCAGCTGCATGCGAAACAAACGCTTTAGCTTCAAATCCAAGAGAAACACATTATTTAGTTTCAAATCAATGCGAAGTGGAAGGCTTAGCATCTAATACATGAGAAACAAATGGTTTAGCTTCAAATACTTGTGACAAACATGATTTTGCTTCAGCTGTATGCGAAACAAACGATTTAGATTCACACCCAAAGGAGACACAGGATTTAACTTCAAATCAATGCGAAGTAGAAGGCTTAGCATCAAATCCATGCAACACAAATTATTTAGCTTCTTATACTTGCGATATAAGTGATCTAGCTTCAAATGCAGGCGAAACAAACGAGTGAGCTTTATATCCAAGCGTAACACATGATTTAACTTCAAATCAATGGGAAGTAGAAGATTTACCTTCAAATCCATGCGAAACAAATGGTTTAGCTTCAAATACTTGTGATATACATGATTTAGCTTCAACTGCCTGCGAAATATACGAGTTGGCTTCAAATCGAAGCGAAACACATGATTTAGCTTCAAATAAATGCGAAATAGAAGGCTTAGCATCAAATCCATGCGACACAAATTATTTAGCTTCATATACATGCGATATAAGTGATATAGATTCAAATGCAGGCGAAACAAACGAGTGAGCTTTAAATCCAAGCGTAACGCATGATTTAACTTCAAATCAATGGGAATTAGAAGATTTACCTTCAAATCCATGCGAAACAAATGGTTTAGCTTCAAATACTTGTGATATACATGATTTAGCTTCAACTGCATGCGAAACAAACGAGTTAGCTTCAAATCCAAGCGAAACACATGATTTAGCTTCAAATCAATGCGAAATAGAAGGCTTAGCATCAAATTCATGCGACACAAAATATATAGCTTGATATACTTGCGATATAAGTGATATAGCTTCAAATGCAGGCGAAACAAACGAGTGATCTTCAAATCCAAGCGTAACTCATGATTTAACTTCAAATCAATGCGAAGTCGAAGATTTAGGATCAAATACATGCGAAACAAATGGTTTAGCTTCAAATACTTGTGATATACATGATTTAGCTGCAACTGCATGCGAAACAAACGAGTTATCTTCAAATCCAAGCAAAACACATTATTTAGCTTCAAATCAATGCAAAATAGAAGGCTTAGCATCAAATCCATGCGACACAAATTAATTAGCTTCATATACTTGCGATATAAGTGATATAGCTTCAAATGCAGGCGAAACAAACGAGTGAGCTTTATATCCAAGCGTAACACATGATTTAACTTCAAATCAATGGGAAGTAGAAGATTTACCTTCAAATCCATGCGAAACAAATGGTTTAGCTTCAAATACTTGTGATATACATGATTTAGCTTCAACTGCATGCGAAACAAACGAGTTAGCTTCAAATCCAAGCGAAACACATGATTTAGCTTCAAATCAATGCGAAATAGAAGGCTTAGCATCAAATCCATGCGACACAAAATATTTAGCTTCATATACTTGCGATATAAGTGATATAGCTTCAAATGCAGGCGAAACAAACGAGTGATCTTCAAATCCAAGCGTAACTCATGATTTAACTTCAAATCAATGCGAAGTCGAAGATTTAGGTTCAAATACATGCGAAACAAATGGTTTAACTTCAAATACTTGTGATATACATGATTTAGCTGCAACTGCATGCGAAACAAACGAGTTATCTTCAAATCCAAGCAAAACACATTATTTAGCTTCAAATCAATGCGAAATAGAAGGCTTAGCATCAAATCCATGCGACACATATTATTTAGCTTCATATACTTGCGATATAAGTGATATAGCTTCAAATGCAGGCGAAACAAACGAGTGATCTTTAAATCCAAGCGTAACACATAATTTAACTTCAAATCAATGGGAATAAGAAGATTTACCATCAAATCCATGCGAAACAAATGGTTTAGCTTCAAATACTTGTGATATACATGATTTTGCTTCAGCTGCATGCGAAACATACGAGTTGGCTTCAAATCCAAGCGAAACACATGATTTAGCTTCAAATAAATGCGAAATAGAAGGCTTAGCATCAAATCCATGCGACACAAATTAATTAGATTTATATACTTGCGATATAAGTGATATAGCTTCAAATGCAGGCGAAACAAATGAGTGATCTTTAAATCCAAGCGTAACACATAATTTAACTTCAAATCAATGGGAATTAGAAGATTTACCATCAAATCCATGCGAAACAAATGGTTTAGCTTCAAATACTTGTGATATACATGATTGAGCTTCAACTGCATGCGAAACAAACGAGTTATCTTCAAATCCATGCGAAACACAAGATTTAGCTTCAAATCAATGCAAAGAAGAAGGCTTAGCATCAAATCCATGCGACACAAATTATTTAGATTCTTATACTTGCGATATAAGTGATATAGCTTCAAATGCAGGCGAAACATACGAGGGAGCTTTAAATCCAAGCGTCACACATGATTTAACTTCAAATCAATGGGAAGTAGAAGATTTACCATCAAATCCATGCCAAACAAATGGTTTAGCTTCAAATACTTGTGATATACATGATTTAGCTTCAAGTGCTGGTGAAACAAACGAGTAGGCTTCAAATCCATGCGAAACACATTATTTAGATTCAAATTAATTCGAAACACATGGTTTAGCTTAATATTCATGAGAAACATATGCCTCAGCTTCAAATACTTGTGATATACATGATTGAGCTTCAACTGCATGCGAAACAAACGAGTTATTTTCAAATCCATGCGAAACACAAGATTTAGTTTCAAGTCAATGCAAAGTAGAAGTATTTATCTTCTTATACTTGCGATATAAGTGATATAGCTTCAAATGCAGGCGAAACAAACGAGTGAGCTTTAAATCCAAGGGTAACACATGATTTAACTTCAAATCAATGGGAAGTAGAAGATTTACCTTCAAATCCATGCGAAACAAATGGTTTAGCTTCAAATACTTGTGATATACATGATTTAGCTTCAACTGCATGCGAAACAAACGAGTTAGCTTCAAATCCAAGCGAACCACATGATTTAGATTCAAATCAATGCGAAATAGAAGGCTTAGCATCAAATCCATGCAACACAAATTATTTAGCTTCTTATACTTGCGACATAAGAGATCTTGCTTCAAATGCAGGCGAAAGAAACGAGTGATCTTCAAATCCAAGCGTAACACATGATTTAACTTCAAATCAATGCGAAGTTGAAGATTTTGGTTCAAATACATGCGAAACAAATGGTTTAGCTTCAAATACTTGTGATATACATGATTTTGCTTCAGCTGCCTGCGAAACATACGAGTTGGCTTCAAATCCAAGCGAAACACATTATTTAGATTCAAATTAATTCGAAACACATGGTTTAGCTTAATATTCATGAGAAACATATGCCTCAGCTTCAAATACTTGTGATATACATGATTGAGCTTCAACTGCATACGAAACAAACGAGTGAGCTTTAAATCCAAGGGTAACACATGATTTAACTTCAAATCAATGGGAAGTAGAAGATTTACCTTCAAATCCATGCGAAACAAATGGTTTAGCTTCAAATACTTGTGATATACATGATTTAGCTTCAACTGCATGCGAAACAAACGAGTTAGTTTCAAATCCAAGCGAACCACATGATTTAGATTCAAATCAATGCGAAATAGAAGGCTTAGCATCAAATCCATGCAACACAAATTATTTAGCTTCTTATACTTGCGACATAAGAGATCTTGCTTCAAATGCAGGCGAAAGAAACGAGTGATCTTCAAATCCAAGCGTAACACATGATTTAACTTCAAATCAATGCGAAGTTGAAGATTTAGGTTCAAATACATGCGAAACAAATGGTTTAGCTTCAAATACTTGTGATATACATGATTTTGCTTCAGCTGCATGCGAAACAAACGATTTAGCTTCACACCCAAAGGAAACACATGATTTAAGTCCAAATCAATGCGAAGTAGCAGGCTTAGCATCAAATCCATGCAATACAAATTCTTTAGCTTCTTATACTTGCGACATAAGTGATATAGCTTCAAATGCAGGCGAAAAAAACGAGTGAGCTTTATATCCAAGCGTAACACATGATTTAAAGTCAAATCAATGGGACGTAGAAGATTTACCTTCAAATCCATGCGAAACAAATGGTTTAGCTTCAAATACTTGTGATATACATGATTTAGCTTCAACTGCATGCGAAACAAACGAGTCAGCTTCAAATTCAAACGAAACACATGATTCAGCTTCAAATCAATGCGAAATAGGAGGCTTAGCATCAAATCCCTGCGACACATATTATTTAGCTTCATATACTTGCCATATAAGTGATATAGATTCAAATGCAGACGAAACAAACGAGTGATCTTCAAATCCAAGCGTAACACATGATTTAACTTCAAATCAATGCGAAGTAGAAGATTTAGGTTCAAATACATGCGAAACAAATGGTTTAGCTTCAAATACTTGTGGTATACATGATTTAGTTTCAATTGCATGCGATACAAACGAGTTAACTTCAAATCGAAGCGAAAAACATGATTTAGCTACAAATCAATGCGAAGTAGAAGGCCTAGCTTCAAATCCATGCGAATCAAATGGATTAGCTTCAAATACTATTGCTATGCATGATTTTGCTTCAGCTGCATGCGAAAAAAACGCTTTAGGTTCAAATTCAAGCGAAACACATTATTTAGTTTCAAATCAATTCGAAGTAGAAGATTTAGGTTCAAATCCATGCGAAACAAATGGATTAGCTTCAAATACTTGTGATATACATGATTTTGCTTCAGCTGCATGCGAAACGAACGATTTGGCTTCACACCCAAAGGAAACACATGATTTAACTCCAAATCAATGCGAAGTAGCAGGCTTAGCATCAAATCCATGCAACACAAATTATTTAGCTTCTTATACTTGCGACATAAGTGATGTAGCTTCAAATGCAGGCGAAACAAACGAGTGAGCTTTATATCCAAGCCTAACACATGATTTAACTTTAAATCAATGGGAAGTAGAAGATTTACCTTCAAATCCATGCGAAACAAATGGTTTAGCTTTGAATACTTGTGATATACATGATTTAGCTACAACTGCCTGTGAAACAAACGAGTTAGCTTCAAATCCAAACGAAACACATGACTTAGCTTCAAATCAATGCGAAATAGAAGGCTTAGCATCAAATCCATGCGACACATATTATTTAGCTTCATATACTTGCGATATAAGTGATATAGCTTCACATGCAGGCGAAACAAACGAGTGATCTTAAAATCCAAGCGTAACACATGATTTAACTTCAAATCAATGCGGAGTAGAAGATTTAGGTTCAAATAGATGCGAAACAAATGGTTTAGCTTCAAATACTTGTGATATACATGATTTTGCTTCAGCTGCATGCGAAACAAACGATTTAGCTTCACACCCAAAGGAAACACATGATTTAGGTCCAAATCAATGCGAAGTAGCAGGCTTAGCATCAAATCCATGCAACACAAATTATTTAGCTCCATATACTTGCGATATAAGTGATATAGCTTCAAATGCAGGCGACTCAAACGAGTGAGCTTTATATCCAAGCGTAACACATGATTTAACGTCAAATCAATTGGACGTAGAAGATTTACCTTCAAATCCATGCGAAACAAATGGTTTAGCTTCAAATACTTGTGATATACATGATTTAGCTTCAACTGCATGCGAAACAAACGAGTGAGCTTCAAATCCAAACGAAACACATGATTTAGCTTCAAATCAATGCGAAATAGAAGGCTTAGCATCAAATCCATGCGACACATATTATTTAGCTTCATATACCTGCGATATAAGTGATATAGATTCAAATGCAGGCGAAACAAACGAGTTATCTTCAAATCCAAGCGTAACACATTATTTAACTTCAAATCAATGCGAAGTAGAAGATTTAGGTTCAAATACATGCGAAACAAATGGTTTAGCTTCAAATACTTGTGGTATACATGATTTAGTTTCAATTGCATGCGATACAAACGAGTTAACTTCAAATCGAAGCGAAAAACATGATTTAGCTACAAATCAATGCGAAGTAGAAGGCCTAGCTTCAAATCCATGCGAATCAAATGGATTAGCTTCAAATACTATTGCTATGCATGATTTTGCTTCAGCTGCATGCGAAACAAACGCTTTAGTTTCAAATTCAAGCGAAACACATTATTTAGTTTCAAATCAATTCGAAGTAGAAGATTTAGGTTCAAATCCATGCGAAACAAATGGATTAGCTTCAAATACTTGTGATATACATGATTTTGCTTCAGCTGCATGCGAAACGAACGATTTGGCTTCACACCCAAAGGAAACACATGATTTAACTCCAAATCAATGCGAAGTAGCAGGCTTAGCATCAAATCCATGCCAAACAAATTATTTAGCTTCTTATACTTGCGACATAAGTGATATAGCTTCAAATGCAGGCGAAACAAACGAGTGAGCTTTATATCCAAGCCTAACACATGATTTAACTTTAAATCAATGGGAAGTAGAAGATTTACCTTCAAATCCATGCGAAACAAATGGTTTAGCTTCAAATACTTGTGATATACATGATTTTGCTTCAGCTGCATGCGAAACAAACGATTTAGCTTCACACCCAAGGAAGACACATGATTTAACTTCAAATCAATGGGAAGTAGAAAGCTTAGCATCAAATGCATGCAACACAAATTATTTAGCTTCATATACTTTCGATATAAGTGACATAGCTTCAAATGCAGGCGAAACAAACGAGTGAGCTTTAAATCCAAGCGTAACGCATGATTTAACTTCAAATCAATGGGAAGTAGAAGATTTACCTTCAAATCCATGCGAAACAAATGGTTTAGCTTCAAATACTTGTGATATACATGATTTAGCTACAACTGCCTGTGAAACAAACGATTGGCTTCAAATCCAAGTGAAACACATGATTTAACTTCAAATCAATGCGAAGAGGAAGGCTTAGCATCAAATCCATGCGACACAAATTATTTAGCTTCATATACTTTCGATATAAGTGATATAGCTTCAAATGCAGGCGAAACAAACGAGTGAGCTTTAAATCCAAGCGTAACACATGATTTAACTTCAAATCAATGGGAATTAGAAGATTTACCTTCAAATCTATGCGAAACAAATGGTTTAGCTTCAAATACTTGTGATATACATGATTTAGCTTCAACTGCCTGCGAAACATACGAGTTGGCTTCAAATCCAAGCGAAACACATGATTTAGCTTCAAATAAATGCGAAATAGAAGGCTTAGCATCAAATCCATGCGACACAAATTAATTAGCTTTATATACTTGCGATATAAGTCATATAGCTTCAAATGCAGGCGAAACAAATGAGTGATCTTTAAATCCAAGCGTAACACATAATTTAACTTCAAATCAATGGGAATTAGAAGATTTACCATCAAATCCATGCGAAACAAATGGTTTAGCTTCAAATACTTGTGATATACATGATTGAGCTTCAACTGCATGCGAAACAAACGAGTTATCTTCAAATCCATGCGAAACACAAGATTTAGCTTCAAATCAATGCAAAGACGAAGGCTTAGCATCAAATCCATGCGACACAAATTATTTAGATTCTTATACTTCCGATATAAGTGATATAGCTTCAAATGCAGGCGAAACATACGAGGGAGCTTTAAATCCAAGCGTCACACATGATTTAACTTCAAATCAATGGGAAGTAGAAGATTTACCATCAAATCCATGCCAAACAAATGGTTTAGCTTCAAATACTTGTGATATACATGATTTAGCTTCAAGTGCTGGTGGAACAAACGAGTAGGCTTCAAATCCATGCGAAACACATTATTTAGATTCAAATTAATTCGAAACACATGGTTTAGCTTAATATTCATGCGAAACATATGCCTCAGCTTCAAATGCTTGTGATATACATGATTTAGCTTCAACTGCCTGCGAAACATACGAGTTGGCTTCAAATCCAAGCGAAACACATGATTTAACTTCAAATAAATGCGAAATAGAAGGCTTAGCATCAAATCCATGCGACACAAATTATTTAGCTTCATATACATGCGATATAAGTGATATAGCTTCAAATGCAGGCGAAACAAACGAGTGAGCTTTAAATCCAAGCGTAACGCATGATTTAACTTCAAATCAATGGGAATTAGAAGATTTACCTTCAAATCCATGCGAAACAAATGGTTTAGCTTCAAATACTTGTGATATACATGATTTAGCTTCAACTGCATGCGAAACAAACGAGTCAGCTTCAAATTCAAACGAAACACATGATTCAGCTTCAAATCAATGCGAAATAGAAGGCTTAGCATCAAATCCATGCGACACATATTATTTAGCTTCATATACTTGCCATATAAGTGATATAGATTCAAATGCAGACGAAACAAACGAGTGATCTTCAAATCCAAGCGTAACACATGATTTAACTTCAAATCAATGGGAAGTAGAAGATTTACCTTCAAATCCATGCGAAACAAACGGTTTAGCTTCAAATATTGGGTTGGCAACTAAGTAACTGCCGATTTGTTCAATGAAATAAAAAATTTCTTTTTACTTGGAACGAAGTTTAATCTGTAATGTATTTTCCATTTTGTTCGATGACCTTTTGCCGTCTCTCTGACAACTTGGAAATTCCACGCTCGTAGAAAGTCTGATCCTTTTCGGCCAAAAACTGAGTTAAGTGAGATTTTACAGCGTCATCGTCATTAAAAGTTTTACCACGAAGGGAGTTGTCCAGGGATCGAAATAACTGGTAATCCGATGGCGCGAGGTCAGGGCTATATGGTGGATGTAACATCGATTCCCAACCAATATCCATCAATTTTTGCCGAGTGGACAAAGACGTGGGCCTAGCATTGTCCTGCTGGAAAATGTCACCTTTACGATTGACCAATTCTGGTCGCTTTTCCTTGACCGCTGCATTCAATTTGTCCAGTTGCTAACATTCACGGATAATAAAAAATAACATAATAATAATAATAATAATGTTATAATATAACATTT
Source organism: Megalopta genalis (assembly GCF_051020955.1). Taxonomy (NCBI): domain Eukaryota; kingdom Metazoa; phylum Arthropoda; class Insecta; order Hymenoptera; family Halictidae; genus Megalopta; species Megalopta genalis. The sequence goes on from NC_135016.1 coordinate 32,707,346, forward strand.
ACGGATATCACAAAAATGGGAGTGAGAGACATCTATAACTGAAATCGGCAATTACTTAGTTGCCAACCCAATACTTGTAATATACATGGCTAATCTTCAACTGCATGCGAAACAAACGAGTTAGCTTCAAATACAAGCGAAACACATGATTTAGCTTCAAATCAATGCGAAGTAGAAGATGTAGCTTCAAATCCATGCGAAACGAATGGTTTAGCTTCAAATACTTGTTGTATACATGATTTAGTTTCAATTGCATGCGATACAAACGAGTTATCTTGAAATCCATGCGGAACACATGATTTAGCTTCAAATAAATGCGAAATAGAAGGCTTAGCATCAAATCCATGCGAATCAAATGGATTAGCTTCAAATACTTTTGCTATACATGATTTTGCTTCAGCTGCATGCGAAACAAACGAGATAGCTTCAAATCCAAGCGAAACACATTATTTAGTTTCAAATCAATGCGAAGTAGAAGATTTAGGTTCAAATACATGCGAAACAAATGGTTTAGCTTCAAATACTTGTGTTACACATGATTTTGCTTTAGCTGCATGAGAAACAAACGATTCAGCTTCACACCCAAGGGAAACACATGAATTAACTTCAAATCAATGCGAAGTAGGAGGCTTAGCATCAAATCCATGCAACACAAATTATTTAGCTTCTTATACTTGCGATATAAGTGATCTAGCTTCAAATGCAGGCGAAACAAACGAGTGATCTTCAAATCCAAGCGTAACACGTGATTTAACTTCAAATCAATGCGGAGTAGAAGATTTAGGTTCAAATAAATGCGACACAAATGGTTTTGCTTCAAATACTTGTGGTATACATGATTTAGCTTCAACTGCATGCGAAAAAAACGAGTTAGCTTCAAATCCAAGCGAAACACATGATTTAGCTTCAAATCAATGCGAAATAGAAGGCTTAGCATCAAATCCATGCGACACAAATTATTTAGCTTCTTATATTTGCGATATAAGTGATATAGCTTCCAATGCAGGCGAAACAAACGAGTGAGCTTTATATCCAAGCGTAACACATGATTTAACGTCAAATCAATGGGACGTAGAAGATTTACCTTCAAATCCATGCGAAACAAATGGTTTAGCTTCAAATACTTGTGATATACATGATTTAGCTTCAACTACATGCGAAACAAACGAGTTGGCTTCAAATCCTAGCGAAACACATGATTTAGATTCAAATCAATGCGAAATAGAAGGCTTAGCATCAAATCCATGCGAATCAAATGGTTTAGATTCAGATACTTGTGATAAACATGATTTAGCTTCAACTGCATGCGAAACAAACGAGTTAGCTTCAAATCCATACGAAGTAGAAGGATTATCTTCAAATACATGAGAAACAAATGGTTTACTTTCAAATACTTGTGATACACATGGTTTAGCTTCAACTGCTTTCGAAACAAACGAGTTAGCTTCAAATCCATGCGAAACACATGATCTACCTTTAAAAATTTATGCGAATCACTGGGTTTAGCTTCACAGCTTCATATTCTAGCGAAAGAGATCGTTTAGATTCAGATACTTGTTATAAACATGATTTATGTTCTCCTGCATGCGAAACATACGTGTTAGTTTCAAATCCATGCGAAACATATGATTTAGCTTCAAATCAATGCGAAGTAGAAGGCTTAGCTACAAATCCATGCCAATTAAACGGTTTATCTACAAATACTTGTGATATACATTATTTAGTTTCAACTGCATGCGAAACAAACGAGTGATCTTCAAATCCATGCGAAGTAGAATGCTTAGCTTCAAATCCATGCCAATAAAACGGTTTAGCTTCAAATACTTGTGATATACATGATTTAGTTTCAACTGCATGCGAAACAAACGAGTTAGCTTCAAATCCATGCGAACCACATTATTTAGCTTAAAAAAAATTCTTGCGAAACACATGGTTTAGTTTAATATTCATTCGAAACATATGGTTTCACTTAATATTCATGCGGAGCAAATGGTTCAGATGCAAATACTTGTGATATACGTGATTTAGATTCAACTGCATGCGAAACAAACGAGTTCGCTTCAAATCCAAGCGAAACACATGATTTAGTTTCATATCAATGCGAAGTAGATGGCTTAGCTTCAAATCCAAGCGAAACACATGATTTAGCTTCAAATCAATGCGAAGTAGAAGCCTTAGCATCAAATCTATGCGGCAAAAATTATGTAGCTTCATATACTTGCGATGTAAGTGATATAACTTCAAATGCAGGCGAAACAAACCAGTGAGCTTCAAATCCGAGCGTAACACATGATTTTACTACAAATCAGTGCGAAGTAGAATGTTTAGCTTCAAATCCATGCGAAACAAATGGTTTAGCTTCAAATACTTGTTTTATACATGATTTAGCTTCAACTGAATGCGAAACAAACGAGTTAGCGTCAAATCCAAGCGAAACGCATGATTTAGCTTCAATCAATGCGAAGTAGAGAGCTTAGCTTCAAATCCATGCGAATCAAATGGTTTAGCTTCAAATACATGTGATATAAATGATTTATCTTCAAATGCAGGCGAAGCAAAAGAGTTAGCTTCAAATCATTGCGAAACACATGATTTAGCTTCAAATCAATGCGAAGTAGAAACCTTAGCTTCTAATCAATTCGAAACAAATGGTTTAGCATCATATACTTGTGATATATATGAATTAGATTCAACCGGATGCGAAACATACGAGTTAGCTTCAAATTCAAGCGACATACATTATTCATCTTCAAATTCATGGGAAGTACGAGGCTTAGCTTCAAATCCATCCGAAACGAATGGTATAGCTTCAAATACTTGTTTTATACATGATTTAGCTTCAACTGTATGCGAAACAAACGAGTTAGCGTCAAATCCAAGCGAAACACAAGATTTAGTTTCTAATCAATGCGAAGTAGAAGGCTTAGCTTCAAATCAATGCGAAACAAATGGTGTAGCTTCAAATACTTGTGATATACGTGATTTAGCTTCAACTGCATGCGAAACAAACGAGTTAGCTTCAAATCCAAGCGAAACACGTGATTTAGCTTCAATCAATGCGAAGTAGAGTGCTTATCTTCAAATCCATGCGAAACGAATGGTTGAGCTTCAAATACTTGTGATATACATGATTTAGCTTCAACTGAATTGGGAAACAAACGAGTTAGCTACAAATCCTAGAGAAACAAATGATTTAGCTTCAAATCAGTGCAAAGTAGAAGGCATAGATTCAAATACATGTGAAACGAATGATTGAGCTTCCAATACTTGCAAATATAAGTGATATAGCTACAAATGCATGAGAAACAAACGAGTTAGCTTACAATCCAAGCTAAACACATGATATAGCATCAAATCATGCAGGTGAAACAATCGAGTTAGCTTCAAATCCATGCGAACCACATGATTTAGCTTAAAAAAAATTCATGCGAAACACATGGTTTGGTTCAATATCATGCGAAACACACGATTTCGATTGAAATTCGTGCGAAAGAGCGACTTTAACCAAACGATTTAGCTTCAAATTCATGCAAAATGAACAATTTAGCTTCAGATTCATGCGAACTACACGGATTAGCTTTAAATCAACGCGAAACTTACGATTTATCGTCAACATCATGCGAAACATACGATTTCGATTGAAATTCGTGTGAAATAGCGATTTTAAACAAACGAATTGGTTTCAAATTTATGCGAAATGAACAATTTAGCTTCAGATTCATGCGAAATATCCGAATTAGCTTTAAATCAACGCCAAACATACGATTTAGCTTCAATATCATGCGAAACACACGATTTCGATTCAATTTCGTGCGGAATAGCGATTTTAAACAAACGATTTGGCTTCAAATTCATGCGATATGAACAATTTAACTTCAGATTCATGCAAAATACATGAATCAGCTTCAAATTCAAGCGAAACATACGATCTAGCTTCAATATCATGCGAAACACACTATTTCGTTTGAAATTCGTGCGAAATAACGATTTTAAACAAACGATTTAGCTTCAAATTCCTGCGAAATGAACAATTTAGCTTCAGATTCATGCGGAATACACGAATTAGCTTCGAATTCACACGGAACAAACGATTTAACTTCAATATCATGCGATATACACGATTTCGATTGAAATTCGAGCGAAATAGCGATTTCGATTTAAATTCATGCGAAATGAACAATTTAGCTTCGGATTCATGCGAAATACACGAATTAGCTTTAAATCAACGCGAAACGTGCGATTTAGTTTCAATATCATGCGAAACACACGATTTCGATTGAAATTCGAGCGAAATAGCGATTTTAAACAAACGATTTGGCTTCAAATTCATGCGAAATGAACAGTTTAGCTTCAGATTCATGGGAAATACACGGATTAGCTTTAAATCAACGCGAAACATACGATTTAGCTTCAATATCATGCGATATACACTATTTCGCTTCAAATTCGTGCAAAATAGCGATTTTAAACAAACAATTTGGTTTCAAATTCGGGCGAAATGAACAATTTAGCTTCAGATTCATGCGAAATACACGAATTAGCTTTAAATCAACGCGAAACATACGATCTAGCTTCAATACCATGAGAAACACACGATTTCGCTTCAAATTCGTGAGAAATAGCTATTTTAAACAAACGATTTAGCTTCAAAATCATGCTATATGAACAATTTAACTTCAGATTCATGTGAAATACACGAATAAGATTCAAATTCACACGAAACAAACGATTTAACTTCAATATCAAGCGAAACACACGATTTCGATTGCAATTCGTGCGAAATAGCGACTTTAACCAAACGATTTAGCTTCAAATTCATGCGAAATGAACAATTTAGCTTCAGATTCATGCGAACTACACGGATTAGCTTTAAAACAACGCGAAACTTACGATTTATCGTCAATATCATGCGAAACACACGATTTCGATTGAAATTCGTGCGAAATAGCGATTTTAAACAAACGATTTGGCTTCAAATTCATGCGAAATGGACAATTTAGCTTCAGATTCATGCGAAATACACGGATTAGCTTTAAATCAACGCGAAACATACGATTTAGCTTCAATATCCTGCGAAACACACGATTTCGCTTCAAATTCGTGCGAAATAGCGATTTTAAACAAACGATTTAGCTTCAAATTCCTGCGGAATGAACAATTTAGCTTCAGATTCATGCGGAATACATGAATTAGCTTCGAATTCACACGGAACAAACGATTTAACTTCAATATCATGCGATATACACGATTTCGATTGAAATGCGAGCGAAATAGCGATTTTAAACAAACGATTTAACTTCAAATTCATGCGAAATGAACAATTTAGCTTCAGATTCATGCGAAATACACGGATTAGCTTTAAATCATCGCGAAACATGCGAATTAGCTTCAATATCATGCGAAACACACGATTTCGATTTAAATTCGAGCGAAATAGCGATTTTGAACAAACGATTTGGCTTCAAATTCATGCGAAATGAACAATTTTGCTTCAGATTCATGGGAAATACACGGATTAGCTTTAAATCAACGCGAAACATACTATTTATCGTCAATATCATGCGAAACACACGATTTCGATTGCAATTCGTGCGAAATAGCGACTTTAACCAAACAATTTAGCTTCAAATTCATGCGAAATGAACAATTTAGCTTCAGATTCATGCGAAATACACGGATTAGCTTTAAATCAACGCGAAACGTACGATTTAGCTTCAATATCATGCGAAACACACGATTTCGATTGAAATTCGTGCGAAATAACGATTTTAAACAAACGATTTGGCTTCAAATTCAAGCGAAATGAACAATTTAGCTTCAGATTCATGCGAAATACGTGAATCAGCTTCAAATTCAAGCGAAACATACGATCTAGCTTCAATATCATGCGAAACACACGATTTCGTTTGAAATTCGTGCGAAATAACGATTTTAAACAAACGATTTAGCTTCAAATTCCTGCGAAATGAACAATTTAGCTTCAGATTAATGCGGAATACACGAATTAGCTTCGAATTCACACGGAACAAACGATTTAACTTCAATATCATGCGATATACACGATTTCGATTGAAATGCGAGCGAAATAGCGATTTTAAACAAACGATTTAACTTCAAATTCATGCGAAATGAACAATTTAGCTTCAGATTCATGCGAAATACACGGATTAGCTTTAAATCATCGCGAAACATGCGAATTAGCTTCAATATCATGCGAAACACACGATTTCGATTTAAATTCGAGCGAAATAGCGATTTTGAACAAACGATTTGGCTTCAAATTCATGCGAAATGAACAATTTTGCTTCAGATTCATGGGAAATACACGGATTAGCTTTAAATCAACGCGAAACATACTATTTATCGTCAATATCATGCGAAACACACGATTTCGATTGCAATTCGTGCGAAATAGCGACTTTAACCAAACAATTTAGCTTCAAATTCATGCGAAATGAACAATTTAGCTTCAGATTCATGCGAAATACACGGATTAGCTTTAAATCAACGCGAAACGTACGATTTAGCTTCAATATCATGCGAAACACACGATTTCGATTGAAATTCGTGCGAAATAACGATTTTAAACAAACGATTTGGCTTCAAATTCAAGCGAAATGAACAATTTAGCTTCAGATTCATGCGAAATACGTGAATCAGCTTCAAATTCAAGCGAAACATACGATCTAGCTTCAATATCATGCGAAACACACGATTTCGTTTGAAATTCGTGCGAAATAACGATTTTAAACAAACGATTTAGCTTCAAATTCCTGCGAAATGAACAATTTAGCTTCAGATTCATGCGGAATACACGAATTAGCTTCGAATTCACACGGAACAAACGATTTAACTTCAATATCATGCGATATACACGATTTCGATTGAAATTCGAGCGAAATAGCGATTTCGATTTAAATTCATGCGAAATGAACAATTTAGCTTCGGATTCATGCGAAATACACGAATTAGCTTTAAATCAACGCGAAACGTGCGATTTAGTTTCAATATCATGCGAAACACACGATTTCGATTGAAATTCGAGCGAAATAGCGATTTTAAACAAACGATTTGGCTTCAAATTCATGCGAAATGAACAATTTAGCTTCAGATTCATGCGGAATACACGAATTAGCTTCGAATTCACACGGAACAAACGATTTAAATTCAATATCATGCGATATACACGATTTCGATTGAAATTCGAGCGAAATAGCGATTTTAAACAAACGATTTATCTTCAAATTCATGCGAAATGAACAATTTAGCTTCAGATTCATGCGAAATACACGGATTAGCTTTAAATCATCGCGAAACATACGATTTAGCTTCAATATCATGCGAAACACACGATTTCGATTTAAATTCGAGCGAAATAGCGATTTTAAACACACGATTTGGCTTCAAATTCATTCGAAATGAACAATTTAGCTTCAGATTCATGCGGAATACACGAATTAGCTTCGAATTCACACGGAACAAACGATTTAACTTCAATATCATGCGATATACACGATTTCGATTGAAATTCGAGCGAAATAGCGATTTTAAACAAACGATTTAACTTCAAATTCATGCGAAATGAACAATTTAGCTTCAGATTCATGCGAAATACACGGATTAGCTTTAAATCATCGCGAAACATACGAATTAGCTTCAATATCATGCGAAACACACGATTTCGATTTATATCGAGCGAAATAGCGACTTTAACCAAACGATTTAGCTTCAAATTCATGCGAAATGAACAATTTAGCTTCGGATTCATGCGAAATACACGAATTAGCTTTAAATCAACGCGAAACGTGCGATTTAGTTTCAATATCATGCGAAACACACGATTTCGATTGAAATTCGAGCGAAATAGCGATTTTAAACAAACGATTTGGCTTCAAATTCATGCGAAATGAACAATTTAGCTTCAGATTCATGCGGAATACACGAATTAGCTTCGAATTCACACGGAACAAACGATTTAAATTCAATATCATGCGATATACACGATTTCGATTGAAATTCGAGCGAAATAGCGATTTTAAACAAACGATTTGGCTTCAAATTCATGCGAAATGGACAATTTAGCTTCAGATTCATGCGAAATACACGGATTAGCTTTAAATCAACGCGAAACATACGATTTAGCTTCAATATCATGCGAAACATACGATTTCGATTGAAATTCGTGTGAAATAGCGATTTTAAACAAACGAATTGGTTTCAAATTTATGCGAAATGAACAATTTAGCTTCAGATTCATGCGAAATACACGGATTAGCTTTAAAACAACGCGAAACTTACGATTTATCGTCAATATCATGCGAAACACACGATTTCGATTGAAATTCGTGCGAAATAGCGATTTTAAACAAACGATTTGGCTTCAAATTCATGCGAAATGGACAATTTAGCTTCAGATTCATGCGAAATACACGGATTAGCTTTAAATCAACGCGAAACATACGATTTAGCTTCAATATCCTGCGGAACACACGATTTCGCTTCAAATTCGTGCGAAATAGCGATTTTAAACAAACGATTTAGCTTCAAATTCCTGCGGAATGAACAATTTAGCTTCAGATTCATGCGAAATACACGGATTAGCTTTAAATCATCGCGAAACATGCGAATTAACTTCAATATCATGCGAAACACACGATTTCGATTTAAATTCGAGCGAAATAGCGATTTTGAACAAACGATTTAACTTCAAATTCATGCGAAATGAACAATTTAGCTTCGGATTCATGCGAAATACATGAATCAGCTTCAAATTCAAGCGAAACATACGATCTAGCTTCAATATCATGCGAAACACACGATTTCGTTTGAAATTCGTGCGAAATAACGATTTTAAACAAACGATTTAGCTTCAAATTCCTGCGAAATGAACAATTTAGCTTCAGATTCATGCGGAATACACGAATTAGCTTCGAATTCACACGGAACAAACGATTTAACTTCAATATCATGCGATATACACGATTTCGATTGAAATTCGAGCGAAATAGCGATTTCGATTTAAATTCATGCGAAATGAACAATTTAGCTTCGGATTCATGCGAAATACACGAATTAGCTTTAAATCAACGCGAAACGTGCGATTTAGTTTCAATATCATGCGAAACACACGATTTCGATTGAAATTCGAGCGAAATAGCGATTTTAAACAAACGATTTGGCTTCAAATTCATGCGAAATGAACAGTTTAGCTTCAGATTCATGGGAAATACACGGATTAGCTTTAAATCAATTCGAAACATACGATTTAGCTTCAATATCATGCGATATACACTATTTCGCTTCAAATTCGTGCAAAATAGCGATTTTAAACAAACAATTTGGTTTCAAATTCGGGCGAAATGAACAATTTAGCTTCAGATTCATGCGAAATACACGAATTAGCTTTAAATCAACGCGAAACATACGATCTAGCTTCAATACCATGAGAAACACACGATTTCGCTTCAAATTCGTGAGAAATAGCTATTTTAAACAAACGATTTAGCTTCAAAATCATGCTATATGAACAATTTAACTTCAGATTCATGTGAAATACACGAATAAGATTCAAATTCACACGAAACAAACGATTTAACTTCAATATCAAGCGAAACACACGATTTCGATTGCAATTCGTGCGAAATAGCGACTTTAACCAAACGATTTAGCTTCAAATTCATGCGAAATGAACAATTTAGCTTCAGATTCATGCGAACTACACGGATTAGCTTTAAAACAACGCGAAACTTACGATTTATCGTCAATATCATGCGAAACACACGATTTCGATTGAAATTCGTGCGAAATAGCGATTTTAAACAAACGATTTGGCTTCAAATTCATGCGAAATGGACAATTTAGCTTCAGATTCATGCGAAATACACGGATTAGCTTTAAATCAACGCGAAACATACGATTTAGCTTCAATATCCTGCGAAACACACGATTTCGCTTCAAATTCGTGCGAAATAGCGATTTTAAACAAACGATTTAGCTTCAAATTCCTGCGGAATGAACAATTTAGCTTCAGATTCATGCGGAATACATGAATTAGCTTCGAATTCACACGGAACAAACGATTTAACTTCAATATCATGCGATATACACGATTTCGATTGAAATGCGAGCGAAATAGCGATTTTAAACAAACGATTTAACTTCAAATTCATGCGAAATGAACAATTTAGCTTCAGATTCATGCGAAATACACGGATTAGCTTTAAATCATCGCGAAACATGCGAATTAGCTTCAATATCATGCGAAACACACGATTTCGATTTAAATTCGAGCGAAATAGCGATTTTGAACAAACGATTTGGCTTCAAATTCATGCGAAATGAACAATTTTGCTTCAGATTCATGGGAAATACACGGATTAGCTTTAAATCAACGCGAAACATACTATTTATCGTCAATATCATGCGAAACACACGATTTCGATTGCAATTCGTGCGAAATAGCGACTTTAACCAAACAATTTAGCTTCAAATTCATGCGAAATGAACAATTTAGCTTCAGATTCATGCGAAATACACGGATTAGCTTTAAATCAACGCGAAACGTACGATTTAGCTTCAATATCATGCGAAACACACGATTTCGATTGAAATTCGTGCGAAATAACGATTTTAAACAAACGATTTGGCTTCAAATTCAAGCGAAATGAACAATTTAGCTTCAGATTCATGCGAAATACGTGAATCAGCTTCAAATTCAAGCGAAACATACGATCTAGCTTCAATATCATGCGAAACACACGATTTCGTTTGAAATTCGTGCGAAATAACGATTTTAAACAAACGATTTAGCTTCAAATTCCTGCGAAATGAACAATTTAGCTTCAGATTAATGCGGAATACACGAATTAGCTTCGAATTCACACGGAACAAACGATTTAACTTCAATATCATGCGATATACACGATTTCGATTGAAATGCGAGCGAAATAGCGATTTTAAACAAACGATTTAACTTCAAATTCATGCGAAATGAACAATTTAGCTTCAGATTCATGCGAAATACACGGATTAGCTTTAAATCATCGCGAAACATGCGAATTAGCTTCAATATCATGCGAAACACACGATTTCGATTTAAATTCGAGCGAAATAGCGATTTTGAACAAACGATTTGGCTTCAAATTCATGCGAAATGAACAATTTTGCTTCAGATTCATGGGAAATACACGGATTAGCTTTAAATCAACGCGAAACATACTATTTATCGTCAATATCATGCGAAACACACGATTTCGATTGCAATTCGTGCGAAATAGCGACTTTAACCAAACAATTTAGCTTCAAATTCATGCGAAATGAACAATTTAGCTTCAGATTCATGCGAAATACACGGATTAGCTTTAAATCAACGCGAAACGTACGATTTAGCTTCAATATCATGCGAAACACACGATTTCGATTGAAATTCGTGCGAAATAACGATTTTAAACAAACGATTTGGCTTCAAATTCAAGCGAAATGAACAATTTAGCTTCAGATTCATGCGAAATACGTGAATCAGCTTCAAATTCAAGCGAAACATACGATCTAGCTTCAATATCATGCGAAACACACGATTTCGTTTGAAATTCGTGCGAAATAACGATTTTAAACAAACGATTTAGCTTCAAATTCCTGCGAAATGAACAATTTAGCTTCAGATTCATGCGGAATACACGAATTAGCTTCGAATTCACACGGAACAAACGATTTAACTTCAATATCATGCGATATACACGATTTCGATTGAAATTCGAGCGAAATAGCGATTTCGATTTAAATTCATGCGAAATGAACAATTTAGCTTCGGATTCATGCGAAATACACGAATTAGCTTTAAATCAACGCGAAACGTGCGATTTAGTTTCAATATCATGCGAAACACACGATTTCGATTGAAATTCGAGCGAAATAGCGATTTTAAACAAACGATTTGGCTTCAAATTCATGCGAAATGAACAATTTAGCTTCAGATTCATGCGGAATACACGAATTAGCTTCGAATTCACACGGAACAAACGATTTAAATTCAATATCATGCGATATACACGATTTCGATTGAAATTCGAGCGAAATAGCGATTTTAAACAAACGATTTATCTTCAAATTCATGCGAAATGAACAATTTAGCTTCAGATTCATGCGAAATACACGGATTAGCTTTAAATCATCGCGAAACATACGATTTAGCTTCAATATCATGCGAAACACACGATTTCGATTTAAATTCGAGCGAAATAGCGATTTTAAACACACGATTTGGCTTCAAATTCATTCGAAATGAACAATTTAGCTTCAGATTCATGCGGAATACACGAATTAGCTTCGAATTCACACGGAACAAACGATTTAACTTCAATATCATGCGATATACACGATTTCGATTGAAATTCGAGCGAAATAGCGATTTTAAACAAACGATTTAGCTTCAAATTCATGCGAAATGAACAATTTAGCTTCAGATTCATGCGAAATACACGGATTAGCTTTAAATCATCGCGAAACATACGAATTAGCTTCAATATCATGCGAAACACACGATTTCGATTTATATCGAGCGAAATAGCGACTTTAACCAAACGATTTAGCTTCAAATTCATGCGAAATGAACAATTTAGCTTCGGATTCATGCGAAATACACGAATTAGCTTTAAATCAACGCGAAACGTGCGATTTAGTTTCAATATCATGCGAAACACACGATTTCGATTGAAATTCGAGCGAAATAGCGATTTTAAACAAACGATTTGGCTTCAAATTCATGCGAAATGAACAATTTAGCTTCAGATTCATGCGGAATACACGAATTAGCTTCGAATTCACACGGAACAAACGATTTAAATTCAATATCATGCGATATACACGATTTCGATTGAAATTCGAGCGAAATAGCGATTTTAAACAAACGATTTGGCTTCAAATTCATGCGAAATGGACAATTTAGCTTCAGATTCATGCGAAATACACGGATTAGCTTTAAATCAACGCGAAACATACGATTTAGCTTCAATATCATGCGAAACATACGATTTCGATTGAAATTCGTGTGAAATAGCGATTTTAAACAAACGAATTGGTTTCAAATTTATGCGAAATGAACAATTTAGCTTCAGATTCATGCGAAATACACGGATTAGCTTTAAAACAACGCGAAACTTACGATTTATCGTCAATATCATGCGAAACACACGATTTCGATTGAAATTCGTGCGAAATAGCGATTTTAAACAAACGATTTGGCTTCAAATTCATGCGAAATGGACAATTTAGCTTCAGATTCATGCGAAATACACGGATTAGCTTTAAATCAACGCGAAACATACGATTTAGCTTCAATATCCTGCGGAACACACGATTTCGCTTCAAATTCGTGCGAAATAGCGATTTTAAACAAACGATTTAGCTTCAAATTCCTGCGGAATGAACAATTTAGCTTCAGATTCATGCGAAATACACGGATTAGCTTTAAATCATCGCGAAACATGCGAATTAACTTCAATATCATGCGAAACACACGATTTCGATTTAAATTCGAGCGAAATAGCGATTTTGAACAAACGATTTAACTTCAAATTCATGCGAAATGAACAATTTAGCTTCGGATTCATGCGAAATACATGAATCAGCTTCAAATTCAAGCGAAACATACGATCTAGCTTCAATATCATGCGAAACACACGATTTCGTTTGAAATTCGTGCGAAATAACGATTTTAAACAAACGATTTAGCTTCAAATTCCTGCGAAATGAACAATTTAGCTTCAGATTCATGCGGAATACACGAATTAGCTTCGAATTCACACGGAACAAACGATTTAACTTCAATATCATGCGATATACACGATTTCGATTGAAATTCGAGCGAAATAGCGATTTCGATTTAAATTCATGCGAAATGAACAATTTAGCTTCGGATTCATGCGAAATACACGAATTAGCTTTAAATCAACGCGAAACGTGCGATTTAGTTTCAATATCATGCGAAACACACGAATTAGCTTTAAATCAACGCGAAACATACGATCTAGCTTCAATACCATGAGAAACACACGATTTCGCTTCAAATTCGTGAGAAATAGCTATTTTAAACAAACGATTTAGCTTCAAAATCATGCTATATGAACAATTTAACTTCAGATTCATGTGAAATACACGAATAAGATTCAAATTCACACGAAACAAACGATTTAACTTCAATATCAAGCGAAACACACGATTTCGATTCAAATTCGTGCGAAATAGCGATTTTAAACAAACGATTTGGCTTCAAATTCATGCGAAATGAACAATTTAGCTTCAGATTCATGGGAAATACACGGATTAGCTTTAAATCAACGCGAAACATACGATTTATCGTCAATATCATGCGAAACACACGATTTCGATTGCAATTCGTGCGAAATAGCGACTTTAACCAAACGATTTAGCTTCAAATTCATGCGAAATGAACAATTTAGCTTCAGATTCATGCGAACTACACGGATTAGCTTTAAAACAACGCGAAACTTACGATTTATCGTCAATATCATGCGAAACACACGATTTCGATTGAAATTCGTGCGAAATAGCGATTTTAAACAAACGATTTGGCTTCAAATTCATGCGAAATGGACAATTTAGCTTCAGATTCATGCGAAATACACGGATTAGCTTTAAATCAACGCGAAACATACGATTTAGCTTCAATATCCTGCGAAACACACGATTTCGCTTCAAATTCGTGCGAAATAGCGATTTTAAACAAACGATTTAGCTTCAAATTCCTGCGGAATGAACAATTTAGCTTCAGATTCATGCGGAATACACGAATTAGCTTCGAATTCACACGGAACAAACGATTTAACTTCAATATCATGCGATATACACGATTTCGATTGAAATGCGAGCGAAATAGCGATTTTAAACAAACGATTTAACTTCAAATTCATGCGAAATGAACAATTTAGCTTCAGATTCATGCGAAATACACGGATTAGCTTTAAATCATCGCGAAACATGCGAATTAGCTTCAATATCATGCGAAACACACGATTTCCATTTAAATTCGAGCGAAATAGCGATTTTGAACAAACGATTTGGCTTCAAATTCATGCGAAATGAACAATTTTGCTTCAGATTCATGGGAAATACACGGATTAGCTTTAAATCAACGCGAAACATACTATTTATCGTCAATATCATGCGAAACACACGATTTCGATTGCAATTCGTGCGAAGTAGCGACTTTAACCAAACAATTTAGCTTCAAATTCATGCAAAATGAACAATTTAGCTTCAGATTCATGCGAAATACACGGATTAGCTTTAAATCAACGCGAAACGTACGATTTAGCTTCAATATCATGCGAAACACACGATTTCGATTGAAATTCGTGCGAAATAACGATTTTAAACAAACGATTTGGCTTCAAATTCAAGCGAAATGAACAATTTAGCTTCAGATTCATGCGAAATACGTGAATCAGCTTCAAATTCAAGCGAAACATACGATCTAGCTTCAATATCATGCGAAACACACGATTTCGTTTGAAATTCGTGCGAAATAACGATTTTAAACAAACGATTTAGCTTCAAATTCCTGCGAAATGAACAATTTAGCTTCAGATTCATGCGGAATACACGAATTAGCTTTAAATCAACGCGAAACATACGATTTAGCTTCAATATCATGCGAAACACACGATTTCGATTTAAATTCGAGCGAAATAGCGATTTTAAACATACGATTTGGCTTCAAATTCATGCGAAATGAACAATTTAGCTTCAGATTCATGGGAAATACACGGATTAGCTTTAAATCAACGCGAAACATACGATTTATCGTCAATATCATGCGAAACACACGATTTCGATTGCAATTCGTGCGAAATAGCGACTTTAACCAAACGATTTAGCTTCAAATTCATGCGAAATGAACAATTTAGCTTCAGATTCATGCGAACTACACGGATTAGCTTTAAAACAACGCGAAACTTACGATTTATCGTCAATATCATGCGAAACACACGATTTCGATTGAAATTAGTGCGAAATAGCGATTTTAAACAAACGATTTGGCTTCAAATTCATGCGAAATGGACAATTTAGCTTCAGATTCATGCGAAATACACGGATTAGCTTTAAATCAACGCGAAACATACGATTTAGCTTCAATATCCTGCGAAACACGCGATTTCGCTTCAAATTCGTGCGAAATAGCGATTTTAAACAAACGATTTAGCTTCAAATTCATGCGATATGAACAATTTAAATTCACATTCATGCGAAATACACGAATTAGCTTTAAATCAAACCGAAACATACGATTTAGCTTCAATATCATGCGAAACACACGATTTCGCTTCAAATTCGTGCGAAATAGCGATTTTAAACAAACGATTTAGCTTCAAATTCCTGCGAAATGAACAATTTAGCTTCAGATTCATGCGGAATACACGAATTAGCTTCGAATTCACACGGAACAAACGATTTAACTTCAATATCATGCGATATACACGATTTCGATTGAAATTCGAGCGAAATAGCGATTTCGATTTAAATTCATGCAAAATGAACAATTTAGCTTCGGATTCATGCGAAATACACGAATTAGCTTTAAATCAACGCGAAACGTGCGATTTAGTTTCAATATCATGCGAAACACACGATTTCGATTGAAATTCGAGCGAAATAGCGATTTTAAACAAACGATTTGGCTTCAAATTCATGCGAAATGAACAATTTAGCTTCAGATTCATGCGGAATACACGAATTAGCTTCGAATTCACACGGAACAAACGATTTAACTTCAATATCATGCGATATACACGATTTCGATTGAAATTCGAGCGAAATAGCGATTTTAAACAAACGATTTATCTTCAAATTCATGCGAAATGAACAATTTAGCTTCAGATTCATGCGAAATACACGGATTAGCTTTAAATCATCGCGAAACATACGATTTAGCTTCAATATCATGCGAAACACACGATTTCGATTTAAATTCGAGCGAAATAGCGATTTTAAACACACGATTTGGCTTCAAATTCATTCGAAATGAACAATTTAGCTTCAGATTCATGCGGAATACACGAATTAGCTTCGAATTCACACGGAACAAACGATTTAACTTCAATATCATGCGATATACACGATTTCGATTGAAATTCGAGCGAAATAGAGATTTTAAACAAACGATTTAGCTTCAAATTCATGCGAAATGAACAATTTAGCTTCAGATTCATGCGAAATACACGGATTAGCTTTAAATCATCGCGAAACATACGAATTAGCTTCAATATCATGCGAAACACACGATTTCGATTTATTTCGAGCGAAATAGCGATTTTAAACAAACGATTTGGCTTCAAATTCATGCGGAATGAACAATTTTGCTTCAGATTCATGGGAAATACACGGATTAGCTTTAAATCAACGCGAAACATACGATTTATCGTCAATATCATGCGAAACACACGATTTCGATTGAAATTAGTGCGAAATAGCGATTTTAAACAAACGATTTGGCTTCAAATTCATGCGAAATGGACAATTTAGCTTCAGATTCATGCGAAATACACGGATTAGCTTTAAATCAACGCGAAACATACGATTTAGCTTCAATATCCTGCGAAACACGCGATTTCGCTTCAAATTCGTGCGAAATAGCGATTTTAAACAAACGATTTAGCTTCAAATTCATGCGATATGAACAATTTAAATTCACATTCATGCGAAATACACGAATTAGCTTTAAATCAAACCGAAACATACGATTTAGCTTCAATATCATGCGAAACACACGATTTCGCTTCAAATTCGTGCGAAATAGCGATTTTAAACAAACGATTTAGCTTCAAATTCCTGCGAAATGAACAATTTAGCTTCAGATTCATGCGGAATACACGAATTAGCTTCGAATTCACACGGAACAAACGATTTAACTTCAATATCATGCGATATACACGATTTCGATTGAAATTCGAGCGAAATAGCGATTTCGATTTAAATTCATGCAAAATGAACAATTTAGCTTCGGATTCATGCGAAATACACGAATTAGCTTTAAATCAACGCGAAACGTGCGATTTAGTTTCAATATCATGCGAAACACACGATTTCGATTGAAATTCGAGCGAAATAGCGATTTTAAACAAACGATTTGGCTTCAAATTCATGCGAAATGAACAATTTAGCTTCAGATTCATGCGGAATACACGAATTAGCTTCGAATTCACACGGAACAAACGATTTAACTTCAATATCATGCGATATACACGATTTCGATTGAAATTCGAGCGAAATAGCGATTTTAAACAAACGATTTATCTTCAAATTCATGCGAAATGAACAATTTAGCTTCAGATTCATGCGAAATACACGGATTAGCTTTAAATCATCGCGAAACATACGATTTAGCTTCAATATCATGCGAAACACACGATTTCGATTTAAATTCGAGCGAAATAGCGATTTTAAACACACGATTTGGCTTCAAATTCATTCGAAATGAACAATTTAGCTTCAGATTCATGCGGAATACACGAATTAGCTTCGAATTCACACGGAACAAACGATTTAACTTCAATATCATGCGATATACACGATTTCGATTGAAATTCGAGCGAAATAGCGATTTTAAACAAACGATTTAGCTTCAAATTCATGCGAAATGAACAATTTAGCTTCAGATTCATGCGAAATACACGGATTAGCTTTAAATCATCGCGAAACATACGAATTAGCTTCAATATCATGCGAAACACACGATTTCGATTTATTTCGAGCGAAATAGCGATTTTAAACAAACGATTTGGCTTCAAATTCATGCGAAATGAACAATTTTGCTTCAGATTCATGGGAAATACACGGATTAGCTTTAAATCAACGCGAAACATACGATTTAGCTTCAATATCATGCGAAACACACGATTTCGATTTAAATTCGAGCGAAATAGCGATTTTAAACACACGATTTGGCTTCAAATTCATGCGAAATGAACAATTTAGCTTCAGATTCATGGGAAATACACGGATTAGCTTTAGATCAACGCGAAACATACGATTTATCGTCAATATCATGCGAAACACACGATTTCGATTGCAATTCGTGCGAAATAGCGACTTTAACCAAACGATTTAGCTTCAAATTCATGCGAAATGAACAATTTAGCTTCAGATTCATGCGAACTACACGGATTAGCTTTAAAACAACGCGAATCTTACGATTTATCGTCAATATCATGCGAAACACACGATTTCGATTGAAATTCGTGCGAAATAGCGATTTTAAACAAACGATTTGGCTTCAAATTCATGCGAAATGGACAATTTAGCTTCAGATTCATGCGAAATACACGGATTAGCTTTAAATCAACGCGAAACATACGATTTAGCTTCAATATCCTGCGAAACACACGATTTCGCTTCAAATTCGTGCGAAATAGCGATTTTAAACAAATGATTTAGCTTCAAATTCCTGCGGAATGAACAATTTAGCTTCAGATTCATGCGGAATACACGAATTAGCTTCGAATTCACACGGAACAAACGATTTAACTTCAATATCATGCGATATACACGATTTCGATTGAAATGCGAGCGAAATAGCGATTTTAAACAAACGATTTAACTTCAAATTCATGCGAAATGAACAATTTAGCTTCAGATTCATGCGAACTACACGGATTAGCTTTAAATCAACGCGAAACTTACGATTTATCGTCAATATCATGCGAAACACACGATTTCGATTGAAATTCGTGCGAAATAGCGATTTTAAACAAACGATTTGGCTTCAAATTCATGCGAAATGGACAATTTAGCTTCAGATTCATGCGAAATACACGGATTAGCTTTAAATCAACGCGAAACATACGATTTAGCTTCAATATCCTGCGAAACACACGATTTCGCTTCAAATTCGTGCGAAATAGCGATTTTAAACAAACGATTTAGCTTCAAATTCATGCGATATGATCAATTTAAATTCACATTCATGCGAAATACACGAATTAGCTTTAAATGAAACCGAAACATACGATTTAGCTTCAATATCATGCGAAACACACGATTTCGATTTAAATTCGTGCGAAATAGCGACTTTAACCAAACAATTTAGCTTCAAATTCATGCGAAATGAACAATTTAGCTTCAGATTCATGCGAAATACACGGATTAGCTTCAAATTCACGCGAAACATACGATCTAGCTTCAATATCATGCGAAACAGAAGATTTCGATTCAAATTCGTGCAAAATAGCGATTTTAAACAAACGATTTGGCTTCAAATTCATACGAAATGAACAATTTAGCTTCAGATTCATTCGAAATACACGAATTAGCTTTAGATCAACGCGAAACAAACGATTTAGCTTCAATATCATGCGATATACACTATTTCGCGTCAAATTCGTGCGAAATAGCGATCATAAACAAACCATTTAGCTTCAAATTCATGCGATATGAACAATTTAACTTCAGATTCATGCGAAATACACGAATTAGCTTTAAATCATCGCGAAACATACGATTTAGCTTCACTATCATTCGAAACTCACGATTTCGATTGAAATTCGTGCGAAATAGCGACTTTAACCAAACGATTTAGCTTCAAATTCATGTGAAATGAACAATTTAGCTTCAGAGTCATGCGAAATACACGGGTTAGCTATAAATCAACGCGAAAAGTACGATTTAGCTTCAAATTCATGCGATATGAACAATTTAAATTCACATTCATGCGAAATACACGAATTAGCTTTAAATCAAACCGAAACATACGATTTAGCTTCAATATCATGCGAAACACACGATTTCGCTTCAAATTCGTGCGAAATAGCGATTTTAAACAAACGATTTAGCTTCAAATTCCTGCGAAATGAACAATTTTGCTTCAGATTCATGGGAAATACACGGATTAGCTTTAAATCAACGCGAAACATACTATTTATCGTCAATATCATGCGAAACACACGATTTCGATTGCAATTCGTGCGAAATAACGATTTTAAACAAACGATTTGGCTTCAAATTCATGCGAAATGAACAATTTTGCTTCAGATTCATGCGAAATACACGGATTAGCTTTAAATCAACGCGAAACATACTATTTATCGTCAATATCATGCGAAACACACGATTTCGATTGCAATTCGTGCGAAATAACGATTTTAAACAAACGATTTGGCTTCAAATTCATGCGAAATGAACAATTTAGCTTCAGATTCATGCGAAATACACGGATTAGCTTTAAATCATCGCGAAACATACGAATTAGCTTCAATATCATGCGAAACACACGATTTCGATTTAAATTCGAGCGAAATAGCGATTTTAAACAAACGATTTGGCTTCAAATTCATGCGAAATGAACAATTTTGTTTCAGATTCATGGGAAATACACGGATTAGCTTTAAATCAACGCGAAACATACTATTTATCGTCAATATCATGCGAAACACACGATTTCGATTGCAATTCGTGCGAAATAGCGACTTTAACCAAACGATTTAGCTTCAAATCCATGCGAAATGAACAATTTAGCTTCAGATTCATGCGAAATACACGGATTAGCTTTAAATCAACGCGAAACGTACGATTTAGCTTCAATATCATGCGAAACACACGATATCGATTGAAATTCGTGCGAAATAACGATTTTAAACAAACGATTTGGCTTCAAATTCAAGCGAAATGAACAATTTAACTTCAGATCATGCGAAATACACGAATTAGCTTCAATTTCACGCGAAACATACGATCTAGCTTCAATATCATGCGAAACAGACGATTTCGATTCAAATTCGTGCAAAATAGCGATTTTAAACAAACGATTTGGCTTCAAATTCATACGAAATGAACAATTTAGCTTCAGATTCATTCGAAATACACGAATTAGCTTTAGATCAACGCGAAAAAAACGATTTAGCTTCAATATCATGCGATATACACTATTTCGCGTCAAATTCGTGCGAAATAGCGATCTTAAACAAACCATTTAGCTTCAAATTCATGCGATATGAACAATTTAACTTCCAATTCATGCGAAATACACGAATTAGCTTTAAATCATCGCGAAACATACGATTTAGCTTCACTATCATTCGAAACTCACGATTTCGATTGAAATTCGTGCGAAATAGCGACTTTAACCGAACGATTTGGCTTCAAATTCATGTGAAATGAACAATTTAGCTTCAGATTCATGCGAAATACACGGGTTAGCTATAAATCAACGCGAAAAGTACGATTTAGCTTCAATATCATGCGAAACACACGATTTCGATTGAAATGCGTGCGGAATAACGATTTTAAACAAACGATTTGGCTTCAAATTCATGAGATATGAACAATTTAAATTCACATTCATGCGAAATACACGGGTTAGCTATACATCAACGCGAAATGTACGATTTAGCTTCAATATCATGCGAAACACACGATTTCGCTTCAAATTCGTGCGAAATAGCGATTTTAAACAAACGATTTAGCTTCAAATTCATGCGATATGAACAATTTAAATTCATATTCATGCGAAATACACGAATTAGCTTTAAATCAACGCGAAACATACGATTTAGCTTCAATATCATGCGAAACACACGATTTCGCTTCAAATTCGTGCGAAATAGCGATTTTAAACAAACGATTTAGCTTCAAATTCATGCGAAATGAACAATTTAGCTTCAGATTCATGCGAAATACACGGATTTGCTTTAAATCATCGCGAAACATACGAATTAGCTTCAATATCATGCGAAACACACGATTTCGATTCAAATTCGTGCGAAATAGCGATTTTAAACAAACGATTTGGCTTCAAATTCATGCGAAATGAACAATTTAACTTCAGATTCATGCGAAATACACGAATAAGCTTCAAATTCACACGAAACAAACGATTTAACTTCAATATAATGCGAAACACACGATTTCGATTCAAATTCGTGCGAAATAGCGATTTTAATCAAACGATTTGGCTACAAATTCATGCGAAATGAACAATTTAACTTCAGATTCATGCGAAATACACGAATTAGCTTTAAATCAACGCGAAACAAACGATTGAGCATCAATATCATGCGATATACACTATTTCGCTTCAAATTCGTGCAAAATAGCGATTTTAAACAAACAATTTGGTTTCAAATTCAGGCGAAATGAACAATTTAGCTTCAGATTCATGCGAAATACACGAATTAGCTTTAAATCAACGCGAAACATACGATCTAGCTTCAATACCATGAGAAACACACGATTTCGCTTCAAATTCGTGAGAAATAGCTATTTTAAACAAACGATTTAGCTTCAAAATCATGCTATATGAACAATTTAACTTCAGATTCATGTGAAATACACGAATAAGATTCAAATTCACACGAAACAAACGATTTAACTTCAATATCAAGCGAAACACACGATTTCGATTCAAATTCGTGCGAAATAGCGATTTTAAACAAACGATTTGGCTTCAAATTCACGCGAAACATACGATTTAGCTTCAATATCAGGGGAAACACACGATTTCGATTCAAATTCGTGCGAAATAGCGATTTTAAACAAACGCTTTGGCTTCAAAATCATGCGATATGAACAATTTAACTTCAGATTCATGAGAAATACACGAATAAGCTTCAAATTCACACGAAACAAACGATTTAACTTCAATATCATGCGAAACAAACGTGTTAGCTTCAAATCAATGCGAAGTGGGAGGTTTATCTTCAAATCAATGCGGAACAAGTGATTTAGCTTCAAATAGTTGTGATATACATGATTTAGCTTCAACTGCATGCGAAACAAACTAGTTAGCTTCAACTCAATGCGAAGTAGGATGCTTAGCTTCAAATCCATGCCAATCAAACGGTTGAGCTTCAAATACTTACGATATACATGATTTAGTTTCAACTGCATGCGAAACAAACGAGTTAGCTTCAAATCCATGCGAAACATATGATTTAGCTTCAAATCAATGCGAAGTAGAAGGCTGAGCTTCAAATCCATGCGAATCAAATGGTTTAGCTTCAAATACTTGTGATATACATGATTTAGTTTCAACTGCATGCGAAACAAACGAGTTAGCTTCAAATCCATGCGAAACATATGATTTATCTTCAAATCAATGCGGAGTAGAAGGCTTAGCTTCAAATCCATGCGAATCAAATGGTTTAGATTCAGATACTTGTGATATACATGATTTAGCTTCAATTGCGTGAGAAACAAACGAGTTAGCTTCAACTACAAGCGAAACACATGATTCAGGTTTCAAATCAATGCGATATTGAAGGCATAGCTACAAATCCATGTCAATTGATCGGTTAATCTTCAAATACTTGTGATATACATGGTTTAGCTTCAACTGCATGCGAAACAAACGAGTTAGCTTCAAATCAATGCGAAGTAGAAGGCTTAGCTTCAAATCCATGCGAATCAAATGGTTTAGCTTCAAATACTTGTTATATACATGATTTTGCTTCAACTGCATGCGAAACAAACGAGTTAGCTTCAAATCAATGCGAAGTGGGAGGTTTATCTTCAAATCAATGCGAAACAAGTGATTTAGCTTCAAATAGTTGTGATATACATGATTTAGCTTCAACTGCATGCGAAACAAACTAGTTAGCTTCAACTCAATGCGATGTAGAATGCTTAGCTTCAAATCCATGCCAATCAAACGGTTTAGCTTCAAATACTTGCGATATACATGATTTAGTTTCAACTGCATGCGAAACAAACGAGTTAGCTTCAAATCCATGCGAAACATATGATTTAGCTTCAAATCAATGCGAAGTAGAAAGCTGAGCTTCAAATCCATGCGAATTAAATGGTTTAGCTTCAAATACTTGTGATATACATGATTTAGTTTCGACTGCATGCGAAACAAACGAGTTAGCTTCAAATCCATGCGAAACATATGATTTACCTTCAAATCAATGCGAAGTAGAAGGCTTAGCTTCAAATCCATGCGAATCAATGGTTTAGATTCAGATACTTGTGATATACATGATTTAGCTTCAATTGCGTGAGAAACAAACGAGTTAGCTTCAACTACAAGCGAAACACATGATTCAGGTTTCAAATCAATGCGATATTGAAGGCATAGCTTCAAATCCATGTCAATTGATCGGTTTATCTTCAAATACTTGTGATATACATGGTTTAGCTTCAACTGCATGCGAAACAAACGAGTTAGCTTCAAATCAATGCGAAGTAGAAGGCTTAGCTTCAAATCCATGCGAATCAAATGGTTTAGCTTCAAATACTTGTGATATACATGATTTTGCTTCAATTGCATGCGAAACAAACGAGTTAGCTTCAAATCAATGCGAAGTGGGAGGTTTATCTTTAAATCAATGCGAAACAAGTGATTTAGCTTCAAATAGTTGTGATATACATGATTTAGCTTCAACTGCATGCGAAACAAACTAGTTAGCTTCAACTCAATGCGATGTAGAATGCTTAGCTTCAAATCCATGCCAATCAAACGGTTTAGCTTCAAATACTTGCGATATACATGATTTAGTTTCAACTGCATGCGAAACAAACGAGTTAGCTTCAAATCCATGCGAAACATATGATTTAGCTTCAAATCAATGCGAAGTAGAAGGCTGAGCTTCAAATCCATGCGAATCAAATGGTTTAGCTTCAAATACTTGTGATATACATGATTTAGTTTCGACTGCATGCGAAACAAACGAGTTAGCTTCAAATCCATGCGAAACATATGATTTACCTTCAAATCAATGCGAAGTAGAAGGCTTAGCTTCAAATCCATGCGAATCAATGGTTTAGATTCAGATACTTGTGATATACATGATTTAGCTTCAATTGCGTGAGAAACAAACGAGTTAGCTTCAACTACAAGCGAAACACATGATTCAGGTTTCAAATCAATGCGATATTGAAGGCATAGCTTCAAATCCATGTCAATTGATCGGTTTATCTTCAAATACTTGTGATATACATGGTTTAGCTTCAACTGCATGCGAAACAAACGAGTTAGCTTCAAATCAATGCGAAGTAGAAGGCTTAGCTTCAAATCCATGCGAATCAAATGGTTTAGCTTCAAATACTTGTGATATACATGATTTTGCTTCAATTGCATGCGAAACAAACGAGTTAGCTTCAAATCAATGCGAAGTGGGAGGTTTATCTTTAAATCAATGCGAAACAAGTGATTTAGCTTCAAATAGTTGTGATATACATGATTTAGCTTCAACTGCATGCGAAACAAACTAGTTAGCTTCAACTCAATGCGATGTAGAATGCTTAGCTTCAAATCCATGCCAATCAAACGGTTTAGCTTCAAATACTTGCGATATACATGATTTAGTTTCAACTGCATGCGAAACAAACGAGTTAGCTTCAAATCCATGCGAAACATATGATTTAGCTTCAAATCAATGCGAAGTAGAAAGCTGAGCTTCAAATCCATGCGAATTAAATGGTTTAGCTTCAAATACTTGTGATATACATGATTTAGTTTCGACTGCATGCGAAACAAACGAGTTAGCTTCAAATCCATGCGAAACATATGATTTACCTTCAAATCAATGCGAAGTAGAAGGCTTAGCTTCAAATCCATGCGAATCAAATGGTTTAGATTCAGATACTTGTGATATACATGATTTAGCTTCAATTGCGTGAGAAACAAACGAGTTAGCTTCAACTACAAGCGAAACACATGATTCAGGTTTCAAATCAATGCGATATTGAAGGCATAGCTTCAAATCCATGTCAATTGATCGGTTTATCTTCAAATACTTGTGATATACATGATTTAGCTTCAACTGCATGCGAAACAAACGAGTTAGCTTCAAATCAATGCGAAGTGGGTGGTTTATCTTCAAATCCATGCGAAACAAATGGTTTAGCTTCAAATACTTGTAATATAGATGATTTAGCTTCAACTGCATGCGAAACAAACGAGTTAGCTTCAAATCCATGCGAAATACATGATCGAGCCTCAAATTTATGCGAATCTCATGGTTTAGCATCATAGCTTCATATTCTAGAGAAACAGATCATTTAGATTCAGATACATGTCATAAACATGATTTAGCTTCAACTGCATGCGAAAGAAACGAGTTAGCTTTCAAATCCATACGAAGTAGAAGGGTTATCTTCAAATACATGAGAAACAAATGGTTTAGCGTCAAATACTTGTGATATACATGATTTAGCTTCAACTGCATACGAAACAAAGGAGTTATCTTGAAATCGAAGCGTAACACATGATTTAGATTCAAATCAATGTGAAGTAGAAGGTTTAGCTTCAAATCCATGCGAACCCAATGGTTTAGCTTCAAATACTTGCGAATATAAGTGTTATATCTTCTAATGCAGGCGAAGCAATAGAGTTAGCTTCAAATTGAAGCGAAGTAGAAGGCTTAGCCTCAAATCCATGCGAAAAGTATAGTTTAGTTTCAAATACTTGTTTTATACATGATTTAGCTCCAATGCATGCGAAACAAACGAGTTAGCTTCAAATCCAAGTAAAACAGATGATTTAGCATCAAATTCAGGCGAAACACATGGTTTAGCATAATATTCATGCGAACCAAATGGTTTAGATTCAGATACATGTGATAAACATGATTTAGGTTCGACTGCATGCGAAACAAACGAGTTAGCTTCAAATCCAAGAGGAACACACGATTTAGCTTCAAATCAATGCGAAGTAGAAGGTTTAGCTTCAAATCCATGCGTAACAAATGGTTTAGATTGAAATACTTGTGATATACATGATTTAGATTCAACGGCATGCGAAACAAACGAGTCAGCTTCAAATCCAAGAGAATCACATGATTTAGCTTCAAATCAATGCGAACTAGAAGGCTTAGCATCAAATCCATGCGAATCAAATGGTTTAGATTCAGATACTTGTGATAAACATGATTTAGCTTCAACTCCATGCGAAACAATCGAGTTAGTTTCAAATCCATGCGAAACACATGATTTAGCTTTAAATCAATGCGACGTAGAAGGCTTAGTTTCAAATCCATGCGGAACAAACGATTTAGCTTCAACTACTTGTGATATAAGTCATATAGATTCAACAGCAGGCGAAACAAACGAGCTAGCTTCAAATCCATGCGACACAAATGATTTAGCTTCAACTACTTGTGATATACATGATTTAGCTTCAACTGCATGCGAAACAAACGAGTTAGCTTCAAATACATGCGAAACACTTGATTTAGCTTCAAACCAATGCGATGTAGAAAGTTTAGCTTCAAATCCATGCGAAACGAATGATTTAGCTTCAAATACTTGCGGTGAAAATGAAATAGCGGCAAATGCAGACGAATCAACCGAGTTAGCTTCAAAATCCATGCGATTCACATGATTTAGCTTCAAATCAATGCGAATCTCATGATTTAGCTTCAAAGCAATGCGTACTAGATGTCTTAGCTTCAAAACCATGCGAAACAAATGATTTAGCTTCAAATCAATGCGAGGTAGAAGGCTTATCTTCAAATCCAAGCGAAACAAGTGATTTAATTTCAAGTCAATTCCTGGTGGAAGGATTAGCTTCAAATCCATGCGAAACAAACGAATAAGCTTCAAAACCATGCGATACAATGCTTTATCTTAAATCAATGCGAAATAGGAGGCTTAGCATCAAATCAATGCGATACAAATGATTTAGCTTCAAATACTTGTGATATAAATGATATAGCTTCATATGCAGGCGAAACGAACGAGTTAGCTTCAAATCCATGCCAAACACATGATTTGCATGCAAATCAATGCGAAGTAAAAGGCTCAGCTTCAAATCCATACGAGAGAAATGGTTTAGCTTCAAATACTTGTGATATACGTGATTTAGCCTCAACTGCATGCGAAACAAACAAGTTGGCTTCAAATCCAAGCGAAACACATGATTTAGCTTCAAATAAATGCGAAATAGAAGGCTTAGCATCAAATCCATACGACACTAATTATTTAGCTTCATATACATGCGATATAAGTGATATAGCTTCAAATGCAGGCGAAACAAACGAGTGAGCTTTAAATTCAAGCGTAACACATGATTTAACTTCAAATCAGTGGGAAGTAGAAGATTTACCTTCAAATCCATGCGAAACAAATGGTTTAGCTTGAACTACTTGTGATATACATGATTTAGCTACAACTGCCAGCGAAACAAACGAGTTGGCATCAAATTCAAGCGTAACACATGTTTTAAATTCAAATCAATGCGAAGTAGATGATTTATGATCAAATATATGCGAAACAAATTGTTTATCTTCAAATACTTGTGATATACATGATTTTGCTTTAGCTGCATGAGAAACAAGCGATTTAGGTTCACACTCAAGGGAAACACATGATTTAACTTCAAATCAATGCGAAGAAGAAGGCTTAGCATCAAATCCATGCAGCACAAATTATTTAGCTTCTTATACTTGCGATATAAGTGATATAGATTCAAATGCAGGCGAAACAAGCGAGTGAGCTTTAAATACAAGGGTAACACATGATTTAACTTCAAATCAATGGGAAATAGAAGATTTACCATCAAATACATGCGAAACAAATGGTTTAGCTTCAAATACTTGTGATATACATGATTTAGCCTCAACTGCATGCGAAACAAACGAGTTAGCTTCAAATCCAAGCGAGACACATGATTTAACTTCAAATCATTGCGAAGTAGAAGGCTTAGCATCAAATCCATGCAACACAAATTATTTAGCTTCTTATACTTGCGTATATAAGTGATATAGCTTCAAATGCAGGCGAAACAAACGAGTGAGCTTTAAATCCAAGCGTAACACATGATTTAACTTCAAATCAATGGGAAGTAGAAGATTTACCTTCAAATCCATGCGAAACAAATGGTTTTGCTTCAACTACTTGTGATATACATGATTTCGCCTCAACTGCATGCGAAACAAACAAGTTAGCTTCAAATCCAAGCGAGACACATGATTTAACTTCAAATCAATGCGAAGTAGAAGGCTTAGCATCAAATCCATGCAACACAAATTATTTAGCTTCATATACATGCGATATAAGTGATATAGCATCAAATTCAGGCGAAACAAACGAGTGAGCTTTAAATCCAAGCGTCACACATGATTTAACTTCAAATCAATGGGAAGTAGAAGATTTACCTTCAAATCCATGCGAAACAAATGGTTTTGCTTCAAATACTTGTGATATACATGATTTTGCTTCAGCTGCATGCGAAACAAACGATTTAGCTTCACATCCAAGTGAAACACATGATTTAACTTCAAATCAATGCGAAGTAGAAGGCTGATTTTCGAATCCATGCGAAACATATGGTTGAGCTTCAAATACTTGCGATATACATGATTTATCTTCAACTGCATGCGAAACAAACGAGTTAGCTTCAAATCCAAGCGAAACACATTATTTAGTTTCAAATCAATGCGAAGTGGAAGGCTCAGCATATAATACATGAGAAACAAATGGTTTAGCTTCAAATACTTGTGACATACATGATTTTGCTATAGCTGCATGAGAAACAAGCGATTTAGCTTCACACTCAAGGGAAACACATGGTTTAACTTCAAATCAATGCGAAGAAGAAGGCTTAGCATCAAATCCATGCAGCACAAATTATTTAGCTTCTTATACTTGCGATATAAGTGATATAGATTCAAATGCAGGCGAAACAAACGAGTGAGCTTTATATCCAAGCGTAACACATGTTTTAAAGTCAAATCAATGGGAAGTAGATGATTTACCTTCAAATCCATGCGTAACAAATGGTTTAGCTTCAAATACTTGTGATATACATGATTTAGCCTCAACTGCATGCGAAACAAACGAGTTAGCTTCAAATCCAAGCGAGACACATGATTTAACTTCAAATCAATGCGAAGTAGAAGGCTTAGAATCAAATCCATGCAACACAAATTATTTAGCTTCTTATACTTGCGATATAAGTGATATAGCTTCAAATGCAGGCGAAACAAACGAGGGAGCTTTAAATCCAAGCGTAACACATCATTTAACTTCAAATCAATGGGAAGTAGAAGATTTACATTCAAATCCATGCGAAACAAATGGTTTAGCTTCAACTACTTGTGATATACATGATTTAGCTACAACTGCCAGCGAAACAAACGAGTTGGCTTCAAATCCAAGCGTAACACATGTTTTAAATTCAAATCAATGCGAAGTAGATGATTTATGATCAAATATATGCGAAACAAATTGTTTATCTTCAAATAATTGTGATATACATGATTTTGCTTTAGCTGCATGAGAAACAAGCGATTTAGCTTCACACTCAAGGGAAACACATGATTTAACTTCAAATCAATGCGAAGAAGAAGGCTTAGCATCAAATCCATGCAGCACAAATTATTTAGCTTCTTATACTTGCGATATAAGTGATATAAATTCAAATGCAGGCGAAACAAGCGAGTGAGCTTTAAATCCAAGGGTAACACATGATTTAACTTCAAATCAATGGGAAATAGAAGATTTACCATCAAATACATGCGAAACAAATGGTTTAGCTTCAAATACTTGTGATATACATGATTTAGCCTCAACTGCATGCGAAACAAACGAGTTAGCTTCAAATCCAAGCGAGACACATGATTTAACTTCAAATAATTACGAAGTAGAAGGCTTAGCATCAAATCCATGCAACACAAATTATTTAGCTTCTTATACATGCGATATAAGTGATATAGCTTCAAATGCAGGCGAAACAAACGAGTGAGCTTTAAATCCAAGCCTAACACATGATTACACTTCAAATCAATGGGAAGTAGAAGATTTACCTTCAAATCCATGCGAAACAAATGGTTTAGCTTCAACTACTTGTGATATACATGATTTCGCCTCAACTGCATGCGAAACAAACAAGTTAGCTTCAAATCCAAGCGAGACACATGATTTAACTTCAAATCAATGCGAAGTAGAAGGCTTAGCATCAAATCCATGCAACACAAATTATTTAGCTTCTTATACTTGCGATATAAGTGATATAGCATCAAATGCAGGCGAAACAAACGAGTGAGCGTTAAATCCAAGCGTCACACATGATTTAACTTCAAATCAATGGGAAGTAGAAGATTTACCTTCAAATCCATGCGAAACAAATGGTTTTGCTTCAAATACTTGTGATATACATGATTTTGCTTCAGCTGCATGCGAAACAAATGATTTAGCTTCACATCCAAGGGAAACACATGATTTAACTTCAAATCAATGCGAAGTAGAAGGCTGATTTTCGAATCCATGCGAAACAAATGGTTGAGCTTCAAATACTTGCGATATACATGATTTATCTTCAACTGCATGCAAAACAAACGAGTGAGCTTTAAATCCAAGCGTAACACATGATTTAACTTCAAATCAATGGGAAGTAGAAGATTTACCTTTAAATACATGCGAAACAAATGGTTTAGCTTCAAATACTTGTGATATACATGATTTTGCTTCAAGTGCAGGTGAAACAAACGAGTAGGCTTCAAATCCATGCGAAACACATGATTTAGATTCAAATTAATTCGAAACACATGGTTTAGCTTAATATTCATGCGAAACATATGGCTCAGCTTCAAATACTTGTGATATACATGATTGAGCTTCAACTGCATGCCGAACAAACGAGTGATCTTCAAATCCAAGCGTAACACGTGATTAAACTTCAAATCAATGCGAAGTAGAAGATTTAGGTTCAAATACATGCGAAACAAATGGTTTAGCTTCAAATACTTGTGGTATACATGATTTTGCTTTAGCTGCATGAGAAACAAGCGATTTAGCTTCACACTCAAGGGAAACACATGATTTAACTTCAAATCAATGCGAAGAAGAAGGCTTAGCATCTAAATCCATGCAACACAAATTATTTAGCTTCTTATACTTTCGATATAAGTGATATAGCTTCAAATAAAGACGAAACAAGCGAGTGAGCTTTAAATCCAAGGGTAACACATGATTTAGCTTCAAATCGATGCGAAATAAAAGGCTTACCATCAAATCCATTCGACACAAATTATTTAGCTTCTTATACTTGCGATATAAGTGATTTAGCTTCAAATGCTGGCGAAACAAACGAGTGATCTTCAAATCCAAGCGTAACACCTGATTTAACTTCAAATCAATGCGAAGTAAAAGATTTAGGTTCAAATACATGCGAAACAAATGGTTTAGCTTCAAATACTTGTGATGTACATGATTTTGTTTTAGCTGCATGAGAAACAAACGAGTTAGCTTCAAATCCATGCCAGTCACATAATTTAGCTTCAAATCCATGCGAATGACATAACTTAGCTTCAAATTCATGCGAATCACTTGGATTAGCTTCAGATTCACGCGAAAAAAATGGTTTAAATTCAAATACTTGTGATATACATGATTTAGAATCTACTGCATGCGAAACAAACGAGTTAGCTTCAAATCCATGCGAAACACTTGATTTAGCTTCAAATTCACACGAAAAACATGGTGCAGCTTCAGATTCATGCGAAACAAATTATTTAGCTTCAAATACTTGCGATATATGTGATATAGCTTTAAATGCAGGCGAAACAAACGAGTTAGCTTCAAATCCATGCGAAACACTTGATTTAGCCTCAAATTCGTACGAAAAACATGGTGTAGATTCAGATTCATGCGAAACAAATGGTTTAGCTTCAAATACTTGCGATATACATAATTTAGATTCAACTGCATGCGAAACAAACGAGTTAGCTACAAATCCAAGCGAAACACATGATGTAGCTTCAAATTCGTACGAAAGACATGGTGTAGCTTCAGA
Source organism: Megalopta genalis (assembly GCF_051020955.1). Taxonomy (NCBI): domain Eukaryota; kingdom Metazoa; phylum Arthropoda; class Insecta; order Hymenoptera; family Halictidae; genus Megalopta; species Megalopta genalis. Next base: position 32,741,088 of record NC_135016.1, read on the forward strand.
TTCATGCGAAACAAATGATTTAGCATCAAATGCTAGCCACATAAGTGATATAGCTACAAATACTGGCGAATCAAACGAGATCGCTTCAAATCCATGCGAAACACATGATTTAGCTTCAAATCCATGCGAAACACATGATTTAGCTTCAAATCAATGCGAAGTAGAAGGCTGATGTTCGAATCCATGCGAAACAAATGGTTTAGCTTCAAATACTTGTGATATACATGATTGTGCTTCAAGTGCAGGTGAAACAAACGAGTAGGCATCAAATCCATGCGAATCACAAGATTTAGCTTCAAATCAATTCGAAACAAATGGTTTAGCTTCAAATACTAGTGGTATACATGATTTAGTTTCAATTGCATGCGATACAAACGAGTTAACTTCTAATCGAAGTGAAAAACATGATTTAGCTTCAAATCAATGCGAAGTAGAAGGCCTAGCTTCAAATCCATGCGAATCAAATGGATTTGCTTCAAGTACTTTTGCTATACATGATTTAGCTTCAGCTGCATGCGAAACAAACGATTTAACTTCACACCTAAGGGAAACACATGATTTAACTTCAACTCAATGCGATGTAGAAGGCTTAGCATCAAATCCATGCAACACAAATTATTTAGCTTCTTATACTTGCGATATTAGTGATCTAGCTTCAAATGCAGGCGAAACAAACGAGTGAGCTTTAAATCCAAGCGTAACACATGATTTAACTTCCAATCAATGGGAAGTAGAAGATTTACCTTCAAAACCATGCGAAACAAATGGTATAGCTTCAAATACTTGTGATATACATGATTTAGCTACAACTGCATGCGAAACAAACGAGATCGCTTCAAATCCATGCGAAACACATGATTCAGCTTCAAATCAATGCGAAGTAGAAGGCTGATGTTCGAATCCATGCGAAACAAATGGTTTAGCTTCAAATACTTGTGATATACATGATTGTGCTTCAAGTGCAGGTGAAACAAACGAGTAGGCTTCAAATCCATGCGAATCACAAGATTTAGCTTCAAATCAATGCGAAACAAATGGTTTAGCTTCAAATACTAGTGGTATACATGATTTAGTTTCAATTGCATGCGATACAAACGAGTTAACTTCTAATGGAAGCGAAAGACATGATTTAGCTTCAAATGAATGCGAAGTAGAAGGCCTAGCTTCAAATCCATGCGAATCAAATGGATTTGCATCAAATACTTTTGCTATACATGATTTTGCTTCAGCTGCATGCGAAACAAACGCTTTAGCTTCAAATCAGAGAGAAACACATTATTTAGTTTCAAATCAATGCGAAGTGGAAGGCTTAGCATCTAATACATGAGAAACAAATGGTATAGCTTCAAATACTTGTGATATACATGATTTAGCTACAACTGCATGCGAAACAAACGAGATCGCTTCAAATCCATGCGAAACATATGATTTAGCTTCAAATCAATGCGAAGTAGAAGGCTGATGTTCGAATCCATGCGAAACAAATGGTTTAGCTTCAAATACTTGTGATATACATGGTTGTGCTTCAAGTGCAGGTGAAACAAACGAGTAGGCTTCAAATCCATGCGAATCACAAGATTTAGCTTCAAATCAATGCGAAACAAATGGTTTAGCTTCAAATGCTTGTGATATACATGATTTAGCTTCAACTGCATGCGAAACACACGAGTTGGCTTCAAATCCTAGCGAAACACATGATTTAGCTTCAAATGAATGCGAAATAGAAGGCTTAGCATCAAATCCATGCGACACAAATTATTTAGCTTCATATACATGCGATATAAGTGATATAGCTTCAAATGCAGGCGAAACAAACGAGTGAGCTTTAAATCCAAGCGTAACACATAATTTAACTTCAAATCAATGGGAATTAGGAGATTTACCTTCAAATCCATGCGAAACAAATGGTTTAGCTTCAAATACTTGTGATATACATGATTTAACTTCAACTGCCTACGACACAAACTAGTTGGCTTCAAATCCATGCGGAACACATGATTTAGCTTCAAATCAATGCGAAATAGAAGGCTTTCCATCAAATCCATGCGACACAAATTATTTAGCTTCTTATACTTGCGATATAAGTGATCTAGCTTCATATGCAGGCGAAACAAACGACTGATCTTCAAATCCAAGCGTAACACATGATTTAACTTCAAATCAATGCGTAGTAGAAGATTTAGGTTCAAATACATGCGAAACAAATGGTTTAGCTTCAAATACTTGTGATATACATGATTTAGCTACAACTGCATGCGAAACAAACGAGATCGCTTCAAATCCATGCGAAACACATGATTTAGCTTCAAATCAATGCGAAGTAGAAGGCTGATGTTCGAATCCATGCGAAACAAATGGTTTAGCTTCAAATACTTGTGATATACATGATTGTGCTTCAAGTGCAGGTGAAATAAACGAGTAGGCATCAAATCCATGCGAATCACAAGATTTAGCTTCAAATCAATTCGAAACAAATGGTTTAGCTTCAAATACTAGTGGTATACATGATTTAGTTTCAATTGCATGCGATACAAACGAGTTAACTTCTAATCGAAGCGAAAAACATGATTTAGCTTCAAATCAATGCGAAGTAGAAGGCCTAGCTTCAAATCCATGCGAATCAAATGGATTTGCTTCAAATACTTTTGCTATACATGATTTAGCTTCAGCTGCAGGCGAAACAAACGAGTGATCTTCAAATCCAAGCGTAACACATGATTTAACTTCAAATCAATGCCAAGTCGAAGATTTAGGTTCAAATACATGCGAAACAAATGGTTTAGCTTCAAATACTTGTGATATACTTGATTTAGCTGTAACTGCATGCGAAACAAACGAGTGAGCTTTAAATCCAAGCGTAACACATGATTTAACTTCCAATCAATGGGAAGTAGAAGATTTACCTTCAAAACCATGCGAAACAAATGGTATAGCTTCAAATACTTGTGATATACATGATTTAGCTACAACTGCATGCGAAACAAACGAGATCGCTTCAAATCCACGCGAAACACATGATACAGCTTCAAATCAATGCGAAGTAGAAGGCTGATGTTCGAATCCATGCGAAACAAATGGTTTAGCTTCAAATACTTGTGATATACATGATTGTGCTTCAAGTGCAGGTAAAACAAACGAGTAGGCTTCAAATCCATGCGAATCACAAGATTTAGTTTCAAATCAATGCGAAACAAATGGTTTAGCTTCAAATACTAGTGGTATACATGATTTAGTTTCAATTGCATGCGATACAAACGAGTTAACTTCTAATGGAAGCGAAAAACATGATTTAGCTTCAAATCAATGCGAAGTAGAAGGCCTAGCTTCAAATCCATGCGAATCAAATGGATTTTCATCAAATACTTTTGCTATACATGATTTTGCTTCAGCTGCATGCGAAACAAACGCTTTAGCTTCAAATCCGAGAGAAACACATTATTTGGTTTCAAATCAATGCGAAGTGGAAGGCTTAGCATCTAATACATGAGAAACAAATGGTTTAGCTTCAAATACTTGTGACAAACATGATTTTGCTTCAGCTGCATGCGAAACAAACGATTCAGCTTCAAACCCAAAGGAAACACAGGATTTAACTTCAAATCAATGCGAAGTAGAAGGCTTAGCATCAAATCCATGCAACACAAATTATTTAGCTTCTTATACTTGCGATATAAGTGATCTAGCTTCAAATGCAGGCGAAACAAACGAGTGAGCTTTATATCCCAGCGTAACACATGATTTAACTTCAAATCAATGGGAAGTAGAAGATTTACCTTCAAATCCATGCGAAACAAATGGTTTAGCTTCAAATACTTGTGATATACATGATTTAGCTTCAACTGCCTGCGAAACATACGAGTTGGCTTCAAATCCAAGCGAAACACATGATTTAGCTTCAAATAAATGCGAAATAGAAGGCTTAGCATCAAATCCATGCGACACAAATTATTTAGCTTCATATACTTGCGATATAAGTGACATAGCTTCAAATGCAGGCGAAACAAACGAGTGAGCTTTAAATCCAAGCGTAACACATAATTTAACTTTAAATCAATGGGAATTAGGAGATTTACCTTCAAATCCATGCGAAACAAATGGTTTAGCTTCAAATACTTGTGATATACATGATTTAACTTCAACTGCTTACGAAACAATCGAGTTGGCTTCAAATCCATGCGGAACACATGATTTAGCTTCAAATCAATGCGAAATAGAAGGCTTTCCATCAAATCCATGCGACACAAATTATTTAGCTTCTTATACTTGCGATATAAGTGATCTAGCTTCAAATGCAGGCGAAACACACGACTGATCTTCAAATCCAAGCGTAACACATGATTTAACTTCAAATCAATGCGCTGTAGAAGATTTAGGTTCAAATACATGCGAAACAAATGGTTTAGCTTCAAATACTTGTGATATACATGATTTAGCTTCAGCTGCATGCGAAACAAACGATTCAGCTTCACACCCAAGGGAAACACATGATTTAACTTCAACTCAATGCGATGTAGAAGGCTTGGCATCAAATCCATGCAACACAAATTATTTAGCTTCTTATACTTGCGATATTAGTGATCTAGTTTCAAATGCAGGCGAAACAAACGAGTGAGCTTTAAATCCAAGCGTAACACATGATTTAACTTCCAATCAATGGGAAGTAGAAGATTTACCTTCAAAACCATGCGAAACAAATGGTATAGCTTCAAATACTTGTGATATACATGATTTAGCTACAACTGCATGCGAAACAAACGAGATCGCTTCAAATCCATGCGAAACATATGATTTAGCTTCAAATCAATGCGAAGTAGAAGGCTGATGTTCGAATCCATGCGAAACAAATGGTTTAGCTTCAAATACTTGTGATATACATGATTGTGCTTCAAGTGCAGGTGAAACAAACGAGTAGGCTTCAAATCCATGCGAATCACAAGATTTAGATTCAAATCAATGCGAAACAAATGGTTTAGCTTCAAATGCTTGTGATATACATGATTTAGCTTCAACTGCATGCGAAACACACGAGTTGGCTTCAAATCCTAGCGAAACACATGACTTAGCTTCAAATAAATGCGAAATAGAAGGCTTAGCATCAAATCCATGCGACACAAATTATTTAGCTTCATATACATGCGATATAAGTGATATAGCTTCAAATGCAGGCGAAACAAACGTGTGATCTTCAAATCCAAGCGTAACACGTGATTTAACTTCAAATCAATGCGAAGTAGAAGATTTATGTTCAAATACATGCGAAACATATGGTTTAGCTTCACATAATTGTGATATACATGATTTTGCTTCAGCTGCATGCGAAACGAACGATTTAGCTTCACACCCAAGGGAAACACATGATTTGACTTCAAATCAATGCGGAGTAGAATGCTTAGTATCAAATTCGTGCAACACAAATTATTTAGCTTCTTATACTTGCGATATAAGTGATATAGATTGAAATGCAGGCGAATCAAACGAGTGAGCTTAAAATCCAAGAGTAACACATGATTTAACTTCAAATCAAGGCAAAGTAGAAGATTTAGGTTCAAATACATGCGAAACAAATGGTTTAGCTTCAAATACTTGTGTTGTACATGATTCTGTTTTAGCTGCATGAGAAACAGACGATTTAGCTTCACACCCAAGGGAAACAAATGATTTAACTTCAAATCAATGCGAAGTAGAAGGCTTATCATCAAATCCATGCAACACAAATTATTTAGCTTCTTATACTTGCGATGTAAGTGATATAGCTTCAAATGCAGGCGAAACAAACGAGTGAGCTTTAAATCCAAGCGTAACACATGATTTAACTTCAAATCAATGCGAAGTAGAAGATTTATCTTCAAATCCATGCGAAACAAGTGGTTTAGCTTCAAATACTTGTGATATACATGATGTAGCTTCAACTGCATGCGAAACAAACGAGTTAGCTTCAAATCCAAGCGAAGCACATGATTTAGCTTCAAAAAACGCGAAATAGAGGGCTTAGCATAAAATCCATGCTACACAAATTATTTAGCTTCATATACTTGCGATATAAGTGACATAGCTTCAAATGCAGACGAAACAAACGAGTTAGCTTCAAATACAAGCGAAACAGATGATTTAGTTTCAAATTTTTGCGATGTAGAAGGCTTAGCTTAAAAAGCCATGCGAAACGAATGGTTTAGCCTCAAATACTTGCGAATATAAGTGATATAGCTTCAAATGCAGTCGAAACAATCGAGTGATCTTCAAATCCAAGCGTAACACATGATTTAGTTTCAAATTCTTGCGAAGTAGAAGGCTTAACTTAAAAATCCATGCGAAACGAATGGTTTAGCTTCAAATACTTGCAAATATAAGTGATATAGCTTCAAATGCAGGCGAAAAATACGAGTTAGCTTCAAACCCATGCGAGTCACATGCTTCAGCTTCAAATCAATGCGGAGTAGAAGGCATGACTTCAAATCCATGCGAATCAAATGGTTTAGCATCAAATACTTGTGATATGCATGATTTACCTTCAATTGCGTGATAAACAAACGAGTTAGCTTCAACAACAAGCGAAACACATGATTCAGGTTTCAAATCAATGCGATATTGAAGGCATGACTTCCAATCCATGTCAATCGAACGGTTTATCTTCAAATACTTGTGATATACATGATTTAGCTTCAACTGCATGCGAAACAAACGAGTTAGCTTCAAATCCAAGCGAAACACATGATTTATCTTCAAATCAATGCGGAGTAGAAGGCTTAGCTTCAAATCCATGCGAATCAAATGGTTTAGATTCAGATACTTGTGATATACATGATTTAGCTTCAATTGCGTGAGAAACAAACGAGTTAGCTTCAACTACAAGCGAAACACATGATTCAGGTTTCAAATCAATGCGATATTGAAGGCATAGCTACAAATCCATGTCAATTGATCGGTTAATCTTCAAATACTTGTGATATACATGGTTTAGCTTCAACTGCATGCGAAACAAACGAGTTAGCTTCAAATCAATGCGAAGTAGAAGGCTTAGCTTCAAATCCATGCGAATCAAATGGTTTAGCTTCAAATACTTGTTATATACATGATTTTGCTTCAACTGCATGCGAAACAAACGAGTTAGCTTCAAATCAATGCGAAGTGGGAGGTTTATCTTCAAATCAATGCGAAACAAGTGATTTAGCTTCAAATAGTTGTGATATACATGATTTAGCTTCAACTGCATGCGAAACAAACTAGTTAGCTTCAACTCAATGCGATGTAGAATGCTTAGCTTCAAATCCATGCCAATCAAACGGTTTAGCTTCAAATACTTGCGATATACATGATTTAGTTTCAACTGCATGCGAAACAAACGAGTTAGCTTCAAATCCATGCGAAACATATGATTTAGCTTCAAATCAATGCGAAGTAGAAAGCTGAGCTTCAAATCCATGCGAATTAAATGGTTTAGCTTCAAATACTTGTGATATACATGATTTAGTTTCGACTGCATGCGAAACAAACGAGTTAGCTTCAAATCCATGCGAAACATATGATTTACCTTCAAATCAATGCGAAGTAGAAGGCTTAGCTTCAAATCCATGCGAATCAATGGTTTAGATTCAGATACTTGTGATATACATGATTTAGCTTCAATTGCGTGAGAAACAAACGAGTTAGCTTCAACTACAAGCGAAACACATGATTCAGGTTTCAAATCAATGCGATATTGAAGGCATAGCTTCAAATCCATGTCAATTGATCGGTTTATCTTCAAATACTTGTGATATACATGGTTTAGCTTCAACTGCATGCGAAACAAACGAGTTAGCTTCAAATCAATGCGAAGTAGAAGGCTTAGCTTCAAATCCATGCGAATCAAATGGTTTAGCTTCAAATACTTGTGATATACATGATTTTGCTTCAATTGCATGCGAAACAAACGAGTTAGCTTCAAATCAATGCGAAGTGGGAGGTTTATCTTTAAATCAATGCGAAACAAGTGATTTAGCTTCAAATAGTTGTGATATACATGATTTAGCTTCAACTGCATGCGAAACAAACTAGTTAGCTTCAACTCAATGCGATGTAGAATGCTTAGCTTCAAATCCATGCCAATCAAACGGTTTAGCTTCAAATACTTGCGATATACATGATTTAGTTTCAACTGCATGCGAAACAAACGAGTTAGCTTCAAATCCATGCGAAACATATGATTTAGCTTCAAATCAATGCGAAGTAGAAGGCTGAGCTTCAAATCCATGCGAATCAAATGGTTTAGCTTCAAATACTTGTGATATACATGATTTAGTTTCAACTGCATGCGAAACAAACGAGTTAGCTTCAAATCCATGCGAAACATATGATTTATCTTCAAATCAATGCGGAGTAGAAGGCTTAGCTTCAAATCCATGCGAATCAAATGGTTTAGGTTCAGATACTTGTGATATACATGATTTAGCTTCAATTGCGTGAGAAACAAACGAGTTAGCTTCAACTACAAGCGAAACACATGATTCAGGTTTCAAATCAATGCGATATTGAAGGCATAGCTACAAATCCATGTCAATTGATCGGTTAATCTTCAAATACTTGTGATATACATGGTTTAGCTTCAACTGCATGCGAAACAAACGAGTTAGCTTCAAATCAATGCGAAGTAGAAGGCTTAGCTTCAAATCCATGCGAATCAAATGGTTTAGCTTCAAATACTTGTTATATACATGATTTTGCTTCAACTGCATGCGAAACAAACGAGTTAGCTTCAAATCAATGCGAAGTGGGAGGTTTATCTTCAAATCAATGCGAAACAAGTGATTTAGCTTCAAATAGTTGTGATATACATGATTTAGCTTCAACTGCATGCGAAACAAACTAGTTAGCTTCAACTCAATGCGATGTAGAATGCTTAGCTTCAAATCCATGCCAATCAAACGGTTTAGCTTCAAATACTTGCGATATACATGATTTAGTTTCAACTGCATGCGAAACAAACGAGTTAGCTTCAAATCCATGCGAAACATATGATTTAGCTTCAAATCAATGCGAAGTAGAAAGCTGAGCTTCAAATCCATGCGAATTAAATGGTTTAGCTTCAAATACTTGTGATATACATGATTTAGTTTCGACTGCATGCGAAACAAACGAGTTAGCTTCAAATCCATGCGAAACATATGATTTACCTTCAAATCAATGCGAAGTAGAAGGCTTAGCTTCAAATCCATGCGAATCAATGGTTTAGATTCAGATACTTGTGATATACATGATTTAGCTTCAATTGCGTGAGAAACAAACGAGTTAGCTTCAACTACAAGCGAAACACATGATTCAGGTTTCAAATCAATGCGATATTGAAGGCATAGCTTCAAATCCATGTCAATTGATCGGTTTATCTTCAAATACTTGTGATATACATGGTTTAGCTTCAACTGCATGCGAAACAAACGAGTTAGCTTCAAATCAATGCGAAGTAGAAGGCTTAGCTTCAAATCCATGCGAATCAAATGGTTTAGCTTCAAATACTTGTGATATACATGATTTTGTTCAATTGCATGCGAAACAAACGAGTTAGCTTCAAATCAATGCGAAGTGGGAGGTTTATCTTTAAATCAATGCGAAACAAGTGATTTAGCTTCAAATAGTTGTGATATACATGATTTAGCTTCAACTGCATGCGAAACAAACTAGTTAGCTTCAACTCAATGCGATGTAGAATGCTTAGCTTCAAATCCATGCCAATCAAACGGTTTAGCTTCAAATACTTGCGATATACATGATTTAGTTTCAACTGCATGCGAAACAAACGAGTTAGCTTCAAATCCATGCGAAACATATGATTTAGCTTCAAATCAATGCGAAGTAGAAAGCTGAGCTTCAAATCCATGCGAATTAAATGGTTTAGCTTCAAATACTTGTGATATACATGATTTAGTTTCGACTGCATGCGAAACAAACGAGTTAGCTTCAAATCCATGCGAAACATATGATTTACCTTCAAATCAATGCGAAGTAGAAGGCTTAGCTTCAAATCCATGCGAATCAAATGGTTTAGATTCAGATACTTGTGATATACATGATTTAGCTTCAATTGCGTGAGAAACAAACGAGTTAGCTTCAACTACAAGCGAAACACATGATTCAGGTTTCAAATCAATGCGATATTGAAGGCATAGCTTCAAATCCATGTCAATTGATCGGTTTATCTTCAAATACTTGTGATATACATGATTTAGCTTCAACTGCATGCGAAACAAACGAGTTAGCTTCAAATCAATGCGAAGTGGGTGGTTTATCTTCAAATCCATGCGAAACAAATGGTTTAGCTTCAAATACTTGTAATATAGATGATTTAGCTTCAACTGCATGCGAAACAAACGAGTTAGCTTCAAATCCATGCGAAATACATGATCGAGCCTCAAATTTATGCGAATCTCATGGTTTAGCATCATAGCTTCATATTCTAGAGAAACAGATCATTTAGATTCAGATACATGTCATAAACATGATTTAGCTTCAACTGCATGCGAAAGAAACGAGTTAGCTTTCAAATCCATACGAAGTAGAAGGGTTATCTTCAAATACATGAGAAACAAATGGTTTAGCGTCAAATACTTGTGATATACATGATTTAGCTTCAACTGCATACGAAACAAAGGAGTTATCTTGAAATCGAAGCGTAACACATGATTTAGATTCAAATCAATGTGAAGTAGAAGGTTTAGCTTCAAATCCATGCGAACCCAATGGTTTAGCTTCAAATACTTGCGAATATAAGTGTTATATCTTCTAATGCAGGCGAAGCAATAGAGTTAGCTTCAAATTGAAGCGAAGTAGAAGGCTTAGCCTCAAATCCATGCGAAAAGTATAGTTTAGTTTCAAATACTTGTTTTATACATGATTTAGCTCCAATGCATGCGAAACAAACGAGTTAGCTTCAAATCCAAGTAAAACAGATGATTTAGCATCAAATTCAGGCGAAACACATGGTTTAGCATAATATTCATGCGAACCAAATGGTTTAGATTCAGATACATGTGATAAACATGATTTAGGTTCGACTGCATGCGAAACAAACGAGTTAGCTTCAAATCCAAGAGGAACACACGATTTAGCTTCAAATCAATGCGAAGTAGAAGGTTTAGCTTCAAATCCATGCGTAACAAATGGTTTAGATTGAAATACTTGTGATATACATGATTTAGATTCAACGGCATGCGAAACAAACGAGTCAGCTTCAAATCCAAGAGAATCACATGATTTAGCTTCAAATCAATGCGAACTAGAAGGCTTAGCATCAAATCCATGCGAATCAAATGGTTTAGATTCAGATACTTGTGATAAACATGATTTAGCTTCAACTCCATGCGAAACAATCGAGTTAGTTTCAAATCCATGCGAAACACATGATTTAGCTTTAAATCAATGCGACGTAGAAGGCTTAGTTTCAAATCCATGCGGAACAAACGATTTAGCTTCAACTACTTGTGATATAAGTCATATAGATTCAACAGCAGGCGAAACAAACGAGCTAGCTTCAAATCCATGCGACACAAATGATTTAGCTTCAACTACTTGTGATATACATGATTTAGCTTCAACTGCATGCGAAACAAACGAGTTAGCTTCAAATACATGCGAAACACTTGATTTAGCTTCAAACCAATGCGATGTAGAAAGTTTAGCTTCAAATCCATGCGAAACGAATGATTTAGCTTCAAATACTTGCGGTGAAAATGAAATAGCGGCAAATGCAGACGAATCAACCGAGTTAGCTTCAAAATCCATGCGATTCACATGATTTAGCTTCAAATCAATGCGAATCTCATGATTTAGCTTCAAAGCAATGCGTACTAGATGTCTTAGCTTCAAAACCGTGCGAAACAAATGATTTAGCTTCAAATCAATGCGAGGTAGAAGGCTTATCTTCAAATCCAAGCGAAACAAGTGATTTAATTTCAAGTCAATTCCTGGTGGAAGGATTAGCTTCAAATCCATGCGAAACAAACGAATAAGCTTCAAAACCATGCGATACAATGCTTTATCTTAAATCAATGCGAAATAGGAGGCTTAGCATCAAATCAATGCGATACAAATGATTTAGCTTCAAATACTTGTGATATAAATGATATAGCTTCATATGCAGGCGAAACGAACGAGTTAGCTTCAAATCCATGCCAAACACATGATTTGCATGCAAATCAATGCGAAGTAAAAGGCTCAGCTTCAAATCCATACGAGAGAAATGGTTTAGCTTCAAATACTTGTGATATACGTGATTTAGCCTCAACTGCATGCGAAACAAACAAGTTGGCTTCAAATCCAAGCGAAACACATGATTTAGCTTCAAATAAATGCGAAATAGAAGGCTTAGCATCAAATCCATACGACACTAATTATTTAGCTTCATATACATGCGATATAAGTGATATAGCTTCAAATGCAGGCGAAACAAACGAGTGAGCTTTAAATTCAAGCGTAACACATGATTTAACTTCAAATCAGTGGGAAGTAGAAGATTTACCTTCAAATCCATGCGAAACAAATGGTTTAGCTTGAACTACTTGTGATATACATGATTTAGCTACAACTGCCAGCGAAACAAACGAGTTGGCATCAAATTCAAGCGTAACACATGTTTTAAATTCAAATCAATGCGAAGTAGATGATTTATGATCAAATATATGCGAAACAAATTGTTTATCTTCAAATACTTGTGATATACATGATTTTGCTTTAGCTGCATGAGAAACAAGCGATTTAGGTTCACACTCAAGGGAAACACATGATTTAACTTCAAATCAATGCGAAGAAGAAGGCTTAGCATCAAATCCATGCAGCACAAATTATTTAGCTTCTTATACTTGCGATATAAGTGATATAGATTCAAATGCAGGCGAAACAAGCGAGTGAGCTTTAAATACAAGGGTAACACATGATTTAACTTCAAATCAATGGGAAATAGAAGATTTACCATCAAATACATGCGAAACAAATGGTTTAGCTTCAAATACTTGTGATATACATGATTTAGCCTCAACTGCATGCGAAACAAACGAGTTAGCTTCAAATCCAAGCGAGACACATGATTTAACTTCAAATCATTGCGAAGTAGAAGGCTTAGCATCAAATCCATGCAACACAAATTATTTAGCTTCTTATACTTGCGTATATAAGTGATATAGCTTCAAATGCAGGCGAAACAAACGAGTGAGCTTTAAATCCAAGCGTAACACATGATTTAACTTCAAATCAATGGGAAGTAGAAGATTTACCTTCAAATCCATGCGAAACAAATGGTTTTGCTTCAACTACTTGTGATATACATGATTTCGCCTCAACTGCATGCGAAACAAACAAGTTAGCTTCAAATCCAAGCGAGACACATGATTTAACTTCAAATCAATGCGAAGTAGAAGGCTTAGCATCAAATCCATGCACACAAATTATTTAGCTTCATATACATGCGATATAAGTGATATAGCATCAAATTCAGGCGAAACAAACGAGTGAGCTTTAAATCCAAGCGTCACACATGATTTAACTTCAAATCAATGGGAAGTAGAAGATTTACCTTCAAATCCATGCGAAACAAATGGTTTTGCTTCAAATACTTGTGATATACATGATTTTGCTTCAGCTGCATGCGAAACAAACGATTTAGCTTCACATCCAAGTGAAACACATGATTTAACTTCAAATCAATGCGAAGTAGAAGGCTGATTTTCGAATCCATGCGAAACATATGGTTGAGCTTCAAATACTTGCGATATACATGATTTATCTTCAACTGCATGCGAAACAAACGAGTTAGCTTCAAATCCAAGCGAAACACATTATTTAGTTTCAAATCAATGCGAAGTGGAAGGCTCAGCATATAATACATGAGAAACAAATGGTTTAGCTTCAAATACTTGTGACATACATGATTTTGCTATAGCTGCATGAGAAACAAGCGATTTAGCTTCACACTCAAGGGAAACACATGGTTTAACTTCAAATCAATGCGAAGAAGAAGGCTTAGCATCAAATCCATGCAGCACAAATTATTTAGCTTCTTATACTTGCGATATAAGTGATATAGATTCAAATGCAGGCGAAACAAACGAGTGAGCTTTATATCCAAGCGTAACACATGTTTTAAAGTCAAATCAATGGGAAGTAGATGATTTACCTTCAAATCCATGCGTAACAAATGGTTTAGCTTCAAATACTTGTGATATACATGATTTAGCCTCAACTGCATGCGAAACAAACGAGTTAGCTTCAAATCCAAGCGAGACACATGATTTAACTTCAAATCAATGCGAAGTAGAAGGCTTAGAATCAAATCCATGCAACACAAATTATTTAGCTTCTTATACTTGCGATATAAGTGATATAGCTTCAAATGCAGGCGAAACAAACGAGGGAGCTTTAAATCCAAGCGTAACACATCATTTAACTTCAAATCAATGGGAAGTAGAAGATTTACATTCAAATCCATGCGAAACAAATGGTTTAGCTTCAACTACTTGTGATATACATGATTTAGCTACAACTGCCAGCGAAACAAACGAGTTGGCTTCAAATCCAAGCGTAACACATGTTTTAAATTCAAATCAATGCGAAGTAGATGATTTATGATCAAATATATGCGAAACAAATTGTTTATCTTCAAATAATTGTGATATACATGATTTTGCTTTAGCTGCATGAGAAACAAGCGATTTAGCTTCACACTCAAGGGAAACACATGATTTAACTTCAAATCAATGCGAAGAAGAAGGCTTAGCATCAAATCCATGCAGCACAAATTATTTAGCTTCTTATACTTGCGATATAAGTGATATAAATTCAAATGCAGGCGAAACAAGCGAGTGAGCTTTAAATCCAAGGGTAACACATGATTTAACTTCAAATCAATGGGAAATAGAAGATTTACCATCAAATACATGCGAAACAAATGGTTTAGCTTCAAATACTTGTGATATACATGATTTAGCCTCAACTGCATGCGAAACAAACGAGTTAGCTTCAAATCCAAGCGAGACACATGATTTAACTTCAAATAATTACGAAGTAGAAGGCTTAGCATCAAATCCATGCAACACAAATTATTTAGCTTCTTATACATGCGATATAAGTGATATAGCTTCAAATGCAGGCGAAACAAACGAGTGAGCTTTAAATCCAAGCCTAACACATGATTACACTTCAAATCAATGGGAAGTAGAAGATTTACCTTCAAATCCATGCGAAACAAATGGTTTAGCTTCAACTACTTGTGATATACATGATTTCGCCTCAACTGCATGCGAAACAAACAAGTTAGCTTCAAATCCAAGCGAGACACATGATTTAACTTCAAATCAATGCGAAGTAGAAGGCTTAGCATCAAATCCATGCAACACAAATTATTTAGCTTCTTATACTTGCGATATAAGTGATATAGCATCAAATGCAGGCGAAACAAACGAGTGAGCGTTAAATCCAAGCGTCACACATGATTTAACTTCAAATCAATGGGAAGTAGAAGATTTACCTTCAAATCCATGCGAAACAAATGGTTTTGCTTCAAATACTTGTGATATACATGATTTTGCTTCAGCTGCATGCGAAACAAATGATTTAGCTTCACATCCAAGGGAAACACATGATTTAACTTCAAATCAATGCGAAGTAGAAGGCTGATTTTCGAATCCATGCGAAACAAATGGTTGAGCTTCAAATACTTGCGATATACATGATTTATCTTCAACTGCATGCAAAACAAACGAGTGAGCTTTAAATCCAAGCGTAACACATGATTTAACTTCAAATCAATGGGAAGTAGAAGATTTACCTTTAAATACATGCGAAACAAATGGTTTAGCTTCAAATACTTGTGATATACATGATTTTGCTTCAAGTGCAGGTGAAACAAACGAGTAGGCTTCAAATCCATGCGAAACACATGATTTAGATTCAAATTAATTCGAAACACATGGTTTAGCTTAATATTCATGCGAAACATATGGCTCAGCTTCAAATACTTGTGATATACATGATTGAGCTTCAACTGCATGCCGAACAAACGAGTGATCTTCAAATCCAAGCGTAACACGTGATTAAACTTCAAATCAATGCGAAGTAGAAGATTTAGGTTCAAATACATGCGAAACAAATGGTTTAGCTTCAAATACTTGTGGTATACATGATTTTGCTTTAGCTGCATGAGAAACAAGCGATTTAGCTTCACACTCAAGGGAAACACATGATTTAACTTCAAATCAATGCGAAGAAGAAGGCTTAGCATCTAAATCCATGCAACACAAATTATTTAGCTTCTTATACTTTCGATATAAGTGATATAGCTTCAAATAAAGACGAAACAAGCGAGTGAGCTTTAAATCCAAGGGTAACACATGATTTAGCTTCAAATCGATGCGAAATAAAAGGCTTACCATCAAATCCATTCGACACAAATTATTTAGCTTCTTATACTTGCGATATAAGTGATTTAGCTTCAAATGCTGGCGAAACAAACGAGTGATCTTCAAATCCAAGCGTAACACCTGATTTAACTTCAAATCAATGCGAAGTAAAAGATTTAGGTTCAAATACATGCGAAACAAATGGTTTAGCTTCAAATACTTGTGATGTACATGATTTTGTTTTAGCTGCATGAGAAACAAACGAGTTAGCTTCAAATCCATGCCAGTCACATAATTTAGCTTCAAATCCATGCGAATGACATAACTTAGCTTCAAATTCATGCGAATCACTTGGATTAGCTTCAGATTCACGCGAAAAAAATGGTTTAAATTCAAATACTTGTGATATACATGATTTAGAATCTACTGCATGCGAAACAAACGAGTTAGCTTCAAATCCATGCGAAACACTTGATTTAGCTTCAAATTCACACGAAAAACATGGTGCAGCTTCAGATTCATGCGAAACAAATTATTTAGCTTCAAATACTTGCGATATATGTGATATAGCTTTAAATGCAGGCGAAACAAACGAGTTAGCTTCAAATCCATGCGAAACACTTGATTTAGCCTCAAATTCGTACGAAAAACATGGTGTAGATTCAGATTCATGCGAAACAAATGGTTTAGCTTCAAATACTTGCGATATACATAATTTAGATTCAACTGCATGCGAAACAAACGAGTTAGCTACAAATCCAAGCGAAACACATGATGTAGCTTCAAATTCGTACGAAAGACATGGTGTAGCTTCAGATTCATGCGAAACAAATGATTTAGCATCAAATGCTAGCCACATAAGTGATATAGCTACAAATACTGGCGAATCAAACGAGATCGCTTCAAATCCATGCGAAACACATGATTTAGCTTCAAATCCATGCGAAACACATGATTTAGCTTCAAATCAATGCGAAGTAGAAGGCTGATGTTCGAATCCATGCGAAACAAATGGTTTAGCTTCAAATACTTGTGATATACATGATTGTGCTTCAAGTGCAGGTGAAACAAACGAGTAGGCATCAAATCCATGCGAATCACAAGATTTAGCTTCAAATCAATTCGAAACAAATGGTTTAGCTTCAAATACTAGTGGTATACATGATTTAGTTTCAATTGCATGCGATACAAACGAGTTAACTTCTAATCGAAGTGAAAAACATGATTTAGCTTCAAATCAATGCGAAGTAGAAGGCCTAGCTTCAAATCCATGCGAATCAAATGGATTTGCTTCAAGTACTTTTGCTATACATGATTTAGCTTCAGCTGCATGCGAAACAAACGATTTAACTTCACACCTAAGGGAAACACATGATTTAACTTCAACTCAATGCGATGTAGAAGGCTTAGCATCAAATCCATGCAACACAAATTATTTAGCTTCTTATACTTGCGATATTAGTGATCTAGCTTCAAATGCAGGCGAAACAAACGAGTGAGCTTTAAATCCAAGCGTAACACATGATTTAACTTCCAATCAATGGGAAGTAGAAGATTTACCTTCAAAACCATGCGAAACAAATGGTATAGCTTCAAATACTTGTGATATACATGATTTAGCTACAACTGCATGCGAAACAAACGAGATCGCTTCAAATCCATGCGAAACACATGATTCAGCTTCAAATCAATGCGAAGTAGAAGGCTGATGTTCGAATCCATGCGAAACAAATGGTTTAGCTTCAAATACTTGTGATATACATGATTGTGCTTCAAGTGCAGGTGAAACAAACGAGTAGGCTTCAAATCCATGCGAATCACAAGATTTAGCTTCAAATCAATGCGAAACAAATGGTTTAGCTTCAAATACTAGTGGTATACATGATTTAGTTTCAATTGCATGCGATACAAACGAGTTAACTTCTAATGGAAGCGAAAAACATGATTTAGCTTCAAATGAATGCGAAGTAGAAGGCCTAGCTTCAAATCCATGCGAATCAAATGGATTTGCATCAAATACTTTTGCTATACATGATTTTGCTTCAGCTGCATGCGAAACAAACGCTTTAGCTTCAAATCAGAGAGAAACACATTATTTAGTTTCAAATCAATGCGAAGTGGAAGGCTTAGCATCTAATACATGAGAAACAAATGGTATAGCTTCAAATACTTGTGATATACATGATTTAGCTACAACTGCATGCGAAACAAACGAGATCGCTTCAAATCCATGCGAAACATATGATTTAGCTTCAAATCAATGCGAAGTAGAAGGCTGATGTTCGAATCCATGCGAAACAAATGGTTTAGCTTCAAATACTTGTGATATACATGGTTGTGCTTCAAGTGCAGGTGAAACAAACGAGTAGGCTTCAAATCCATGCGAATCACAAGATTTAGCTTCAAATCAATGCGAAACAAATGGTTTAGCTTCAAATGCTTGTGATATACATGATTTAGCTTCAACTGCATGCGAAACACACGAGTTGGCTTCAAATCCTAGCGAAACACATGATTTAGCTTCAAATGAATGCGAAATAGAAGGCTTAGCATCAAATCCATGCGACACAAATTATTTAGCTTCATATACATGCGATATAACTGATATAGCTTCAAATGCAGGCGAAACAAACGAGTGAGCTTTAAATCCAAGCGTAACACATAATTTAACTTCAAATCAATGGGAATTAGGAGATTTACCTTCAAATCCATGCGAAACAAATGGTTTAGCTTCAAATACTTGTGATATACATGATTTAACTTCAACTGCCTACGACACAAACTAGTTGGCTTCAAATCCATGCGGAACACATGATTTAGCTTCAAATCAATGCGAAATAGAAGGCTTTAAATCAAATCCATGCGACACAAATTATTTAGCTTCTTATACTTGCGATATAAGTGATCTAGCTTCATATGCAGGCGAAACAAACGACTGATCTTCAAATCCAAGCGTAACACATGATTTAACTTCAAATCAATGCGTAGTAGAAGATTTAGGTTCAAATACATGCGAAACAAATGGTTTAGCTTCAAATACTTGTGATATACATGATTTAGCTACAACTGCATGCGAAACAAACGAGATCGCTTCAAATCCATGCGAAACACATGATTTAGCTTCAAATCAATGCGAAGTAGAAGGCTGATGTTCGAATCCATGCGAAACAAATGGTTTAGCTTCAAATACTTGTGATATACATGATTGTGCTTCAAGTGCAGGTGAAATAAACGAGTAGGCATCAAATCCATGCGAATCACAAGATTTAGCTTCAAATCAATTCGAAACAAATGGTTTAGCTTCAAATACTAGTGGTATACATGATTTAGTTTCAATTGCATGCGATACAAACGAGTTAACTTCTAATCGAAGCGAAAAACATGATTTAGCTTCAAATCAATGCGAAGTAGAAGGCCTAGCTTCAAATCCATGCGAATCAAATGGATTTGCTTCAAATACTTTTGCTATACATGATTTAGCTTCAGCTGCAGGCGAAACAAACGAGTGATCTTCAAATCCAAGCGTAACACATGATTTAACTTCAAATCAATGCCAAGTCGAAGATTTAGGTTCAAATACATGCGAAACAAATGGTTTAGCTTCAAATACTTGTGATATACTTGATTTAGCTGTAACTGCATGCGAAACAAACGAGTGAGCTTTAAATCCAAGCGTAACACATGATTTAACTTCCAATCAATGGGAAGTAGAAGATTTACCTTCAAAACCATGCGAAACAAATGGTATAGCTTCAAATACTTGTGATATACATGATTTAGCTACAACTGCATGCGAAACAAACGAGATCGCTTCAAATCCACGCGAAACACATGATTCAGCTTCAAATCAATGCGAAGTAGAAGGCTGATGTTCGAATCCATGCGAAACAAATGGTTTAGCTTCAAATACTTGTGATATACATGATTGTGCTTCAAGTGCAGGTGAAACAAACGAGTAGGCTTCAAATCCATGCGAATCACAAGATTTAGTTTCAAATCAATGCGAAACAAATGGTTTAGCTTCAAATACTAGTGGTATACATGATTTAGTTTCAATTGCATGCGATACAAACGAGTTAACTTCTAATGGAAGCGAAAAACATGATTTAGCTTCAAATCAATGCGAAGTAGAAGGCCTAGCTTCAAATCCATGCGAATCAAATGGATTTTCATCAAATACTTTTGCTATACATGATTTTGCTTCAGCTGCATGCGAAACAAACGCTTTAGCTTCAAATCCGAGAGAAACACATTATTTGGTTTCAAATCAATGCGAAGTGGAAGGCTTAGCATCTAATACATGAGAAACAAATGGTTTAGCTTCAAATACTTGTGACAAACATGATTTTGCTTCAGCTGCATGCGAAACAAACGATTCAGCTTCAAACCCAAAGGAAACACAGGATTTAACTTCAAATCAATGCGAAGTAGAAGGCTTAGCATCAAATCCATGCAACACAAATTATTTAGCTTCTTATACTTGCGATATAAGTGATCTAGCTTCAAATGCAGGCGAAACAAACGAGTGAGCTTTAAATCCAAGCGTAACACATGATTTAACTTCAAATCAATGCGAAGTAGAAGATTTATCTTCAAATCCATGCGAAACAAGTGGTTTAGCTTCAAATACTTGTGATATACATGATGTAGCTTCAACTGCATGCGAAACAAACGAGTTAGCTTCAAATCCAAGCGAAGCACATGATTTAGCTTCAAAAAACGCGAAATAGAGGGCTTAGCATAAAATCCATGCTACACAAATTATTTAGCTTCATATACTTGCGATATAAGTGACATAGCTTCAAATGCAGACGAAACAAACGAGTTAGCTTCAAATACAAGCGAAACAGATGATTTAGTTTCAAATTTTTGCGATGTAGAAGGCTTAGCTTAAAAAGCCATGCGAAACGAATGGTTTAGCCTCAAATACTTGCGAATATAAGTGATATAGCTTCAAATGCAGTCGAAACAATCGAGTGATCTTCAAATCCAAGCGTAACACATGATTTAGTTTCAAATTCTTGCGAAGTAGAAGGGTTAACTTAAAAATCCATGCGAAACGAATGGTTTAGCTTCAAATACTTGCAAATATAAGTGATATAGCTTCAAATGCAGGCGAAAAATACGAGTTAGCTTCAAACCCATGCGAGTCACATGCTTCAGCTTCAAATCAATGCGGAGTAGAAGGCATGACTTCAAATCCATGCGAATCAAATGGTTTAGCATCAAATACTTGTGATATGCATGATTTACCTACAATTGCGTGATAAACAAACGAGTTAGCTTCAACAACAAGCGAAACACATGATTCAGGTTTCAAATCAATGCGATATTGAAGGCATGACTTCCAATCCATGTCAATCGAACGGTTTATCTTCAAATACTTGTGATATACATGATTTAGCTTCAACTGCATGACAAACAAACGAGTTAGCTTCAAATCAATGCGAAGTGGGAGGTTTATCTTCAAATCCATGCGAAACAAATGGTTTAGCTTCAAATGCTTGTAATATACATGATTTAGCTTCAACTGCATGCGAAACAAACGAGTTAGCTTCAAATCCATGCGACACACATGATCTAGCCTCAAATTTATGCGAATCTCATGGTTTAGCATCATAGCTTCATATTCTAGAGAAACAGATCATTTAGATTCAGATAAATGTGATAAACATGATTTAGCTTCGACTGCATGCGAAACAAACGAGTTATCTTCAAATCCAAGCGTAACACATGATTTAACTTCAAATCAATGCGAAGTAGAAGATTTAGGTTCAAATACATGCGAAACAAATGGTTTAGCTTCAAATACTTGTGATATACATGATTTAGCTTCAACTGCATGCGAAACAAACGAGCTAGCTTCAAATCCAAGCGAAACACATGATTTAGCTTCAAATCAATACGAAATAGAAGGCTTAGCATCAAATCCATGCGACACAAATTATTTAGCTTCATATACTTGCGATATAAGTGATATAGCTTCAAATGCAGGCGAAACAAACGAGTGATCTTCAAATCAATGCGAAGTAGAAGATTTAGGTTCAAATACATGCGAAACAAATGGTTTAGCTTCAAATACTTGTGATATACATGATTTAGCTTCAACCGCATGCGAAACAAACGAGTTAGCATCAAATCCAAGAGAAACACATGATTTAGCTTCAAATCAATCCGAACTAGGAGGCTTAGCATCAAATCCATGCAACACAAATTATTTAGCTTCTTATACTTGCGATAGAAGTGATATAGCTTCAAATACAGGCGAAACAAACGAGTGAGCTTTAAATCCAAGCGTAACAGATGATTTAACTTCAAATCAATGCGAAGTAGAATGTTTAGCTTCAAATCCATGCGAAACAAATGATTTAACTTCTAATACTTGCGAGGCAAATGATTTAGGATACAAATGCATGCGATACAAACGAGTTAGCTTCAAATTCATGCGAAAAACATGATTTAGCTTCAAATCAATGCGAAGTAGAAGGCTTAGCTTCAAATCCATGCGAAACGTATAGTTTAGCTTCAAATACTTGTTTTATACATGATTTAGCTTCAACTGCATGCGAAACAAACGAGTTAGCTTCAAATCCAAGTGAAACACATGATTGAGCATCAAATTCAGGCGAAACACATGGTTTAGGATAATATTCATGCGAAACAGATGGTTTAGATTCAGATACTTGTGATAAACATGATTTAGCTTCAACTGCATGCGAAACAAACGAGTTAGCTTCAAATCAATGCGAAGTGGGAGGTTTATCTTCAAATCAATGCGAAACAAGTGATTTAGCTTCAAATAGTTGTGATATACATGATTTAGCTTCAACTGCATGCGAAACAAACTAGTTAGCTTCAACTCAATGCGAAGTAGAATGCTTACTTTCAAATCCATGCCAATCAAATGGTTTAGCTTCAAATACTTGTGATATTCATGATTTAGCTTCACTTGCGTGAGAAACAAACGAGTTAGCTTCAACTACAAGCGATACACATGATTCAGATTTCAAATCAATGCGATATTGAAGGCATAGCTTCAAATCCATGTCAATCGAACGGTTTATCTTCAAATACTTGTGATATACATGATTTAGCTTCAACTGCATGCGAAACAAACGAATTAGCTTCAAATCAATGCGAATTATAAGGCTTAGCTTCATATCCATGTGATAACAATTGTTGTAGCTTCAAATACTTGTGATATACATGATTTAGCTTCAACTGCATGCCAAACAAACGAGTTAGCTTCAAATCCAAGCGAAACACATGATTTAGCTTCAAATCAATGCGAAATAGAAGGCTTAGCATCAAATTCATGCGACACAAATTATTTAGCTTCATATACTTGCGATATAAGTGATATAGCTTCCAATGCAGGCGAAACAAACGAGAGATCTTCAAATCCAAGCGTAACACATGATTTAACTTCAAATCAATGCGAAGTAGAAGATTTAGCTCCAAATCCATGCGAATCAAATGGTTCAGCTTCAAATCCATGCAAAACACATGATTTAGCTTCCAATCAATGCAAACTAGATGGCTTAGCTTCAATTCCATGCAACACACGTGATTAAGCTTCAAATGCATGCGAAACACATGAGTAAGGTTCAAATTAGTGGGGAACACGTGGTGTAGCATCAAATACATGCGAAACAAATTGTTTAGATTCAGATACTTACGATATAGATAATTCAGCTTCAACTGAATGCGAAACAAACGAGTTAGCGTCAAATCCAAGCGAAACATACGATTCAGCTTCAAATCAATATGAAGGAGAAGGCTTAGCCTCAAATCCAAACGAAACAAATGGTTTAGCTTCAAATACTTGTAATATAAATGATTTAGCTTCAACTGGATTAGAAACAAACGAGGTAGCTTCAACTCCAAGCGAAACAGATGATTTAGTTTCAAATTTTTGCGATGTAGAAGGCTTAGCTTAATAAGCCATGCGAAACGAATGGTTTAGCCTCAAATACTTGCGACATAAGTTGATATAGCTTCAAATGCAGGAGAAACAAACGAGTTAGCTTCAAATCCATGCGATACACATGATTTAGCTGCAAACCAGTGCGAAAGTAGAAGGCTCAGGTTCAAATCCATGCGATTCAAATGGTTGATCTTCAAATACTTGTGAAAGACATGATTTAGCTTCAACTGCATGCGAAACAAACGAGTTAGCTTCAAATCCATGCGAAACAAATGATTTAGAATCAGATACTTGTTATATAAGTGATGTAGCTTCAAATACAGGGGAAACAAACGAGTTAGCTTCAAATCCAAGCGAAACACATGATTTAGCTTCAAATCAATGCAAAGTAGAAGGCTTAGCATCAAATCCATGCGACACAAGTTATTTAGCTTCTTATACTGGCGATATAAATGATATAGCTTCAAATGCAGGCGAAGCAAACGAGTGATATTCAAATCCAAGCGTAACACGTGATTTACCTTCAAATCAATGCGAAGAAGAAGGCATAGCATCAAATTCATACAACACAAATTATTTAGCTTCTTATACTTACTATATAAGTGATATAGCTTCAAATGCGGGCGAAACAAACGAGTGATATTCAAATCCAAGCGTTACACATGATTTACCTTCAAATCAATGCGAAGAAGAAGGCATAGCATCAAATTCATACAACACAAATTATTTAGCTTCTTATACTTGCTATATAAGTGATATAGCTTCAAATGCGGGCGAAACAAACGAGTGAGCTTTAAATCCAAGCGTAACAGATGATGTAACTTCAAATTAATGGGAAGTAGAAGATTTACCTTCAAATCCATGCGAAACAAATGGTATAGCTTCAAATACTTGTGATATATATGATTTAGATTCAACTGCATACGAAACAAACGAGTTAGCTTCAAATCCATGCGAAACACATGATTCAGCTTCAAATTCATGAGAAATACAT
Organism: Megalopta genalis; assembly: GCF_051020955.1. Taxonomy (NCBI): domain Eukaryota; kingdom Metazoa; phylum Arthropoda; class Insecta; order Hymenoptera; family Halictidae; genus Megalopta; species Megalopta genalis. Next base: position 32,766,367 of record NC_135016.1, read on the forward strand.
GGTTTAGCTTCATATTCTTGCAAATCAGATGGTTTAGATTTAGATCCTTGTGATAAACATGATTTAGCTTCAACTGCATGCCAAACAAACTGGTTAGCTTCAAATCCAAGCGAAACATATGATTCAGCTTCAAAACAATGCGAAGTAGAAGGCTTAGCTTTAAATCCATGCGAATCAAATGGTTTAGCTACAGATACTTCAGAATATAAGTTATATAGCTTCAAATGCAGGCGAAACAAACGAGTTAGCTTCAAATCCATGCAAATCACATGATTTAGCTTCAAATCAATGCGAAGTAGAATGCTTAGCTTCAAACCCATGCGAAACAAATGATTTACCTTCGAATACTTCCGATATAAGTGATTTAGTTTCAAATCAATGCGATGCAGAAGGTTCAGATTCAACTCAATGCGAAACATCTAATTTAGCTGCAAATAAATGCGATGTAGAAGGTTTAGCTTCAAAATCCGTGCGAAACAGATGATTTAGCTTCAAATACTTGTGATATACATGATATAGCTTCAACTGCATGCGAAACAAACGAGTTAGCTTCAAATCCAAGCGAAACACATGATTTAGCTTCATATCAATGCGAAGTAGAAGGCTTATCTTCAAATCCATGCCAAACAAATGGTTCAGCTTTAAATACATGTGATATACATGACTTAGCTTCAACTGGATGCCAAACAATCGAGTTAGCTTCAAATCCATGCGAAGCACATGAGTTATATTCAAATCAATGCGGAGTAGAAGGCTTAGCTCCAAATCCATGCGAAACAAATGATTTACCTTCTAATACTTGTGATACAAATGAAATAGCTTCAAATGCTGTCGATACAGACGAGTTATCTTCAAATCCATGCGAAACACATGATTTATCTTCACAATCCACGCGAGACACTTGATTTAGCTTCAAATCAATGCGAAGTAGACGGCTTAGCAACAAATCCATGCGAAACAAATGGTTTAGCTTCTAATACTTGTGATATACTTTATTTATCTTCTGCTGCATGCGAAACAAACGAGTTAGCTTCAAGTCCACGCAAAACATAAGATTTGGTTTCAAATCCATGCGAAGTAGAACGCTTAGCTTCAAATCCATGCGAATCAAATGGTTTAGATTCAAATACATGTGAAAAACATGATTTAGCATCAACTGCATGTGAAACAATCGAGTTAGCTTCACATCCATGCGAAACATATGATTCAGCTTCAAATCAATGCGTAGTAGAAGGCTTATCTTCGAATCCATGCGAAACAAATGGTTTAGCTTCAAATACTTGTGACATACATGATTTAGATTCAACTGCATGCGAAACAAACGAGTTAGCTTTCAATCCAAGCAAAACACAAGATTTAGCATCAAATCAATGCGAAGTAGAACGCTTAGCTTCAAATCCATGCGAATCAAATGGTTTAGATTCAAATACATGTGAAAAACATGATTTAGCATCAACTGCATGTGAAACAATCGAGATAGCTTCAAATCCAAGCGAAACACATGATTTAGCTTTAAATACATATGACGTACATGATTTAGCTTCAACTGCATGCCAAACAATCGAGTTAACTTCAAATCCATGCGAAGCACATGAGTTATATTCAAATCAATGCGAAGTAGAAGGCTTAGCTTCAAATCCATTCGAAACGAATGGTTTATCCTCAAATACTTGCGATATAAGTGATATAGCTTCAAATGCAGGCGAAACAAACGAGTGAGCTTCAAATCCATGCAAAACGAATGATTTAGCTTCAAATGAATGCGAAGTAGAAGGATTAGGTTGAAATCCAAGCCAAACAAATGGTTTAGTATCAAATACTTGTGATATACATGATTTAGCTTCAACTGCATGCGAAACAAACGAGTTAGCTTCAAATCCAAGCGAAACACATGATTTAGCTTCAAATCAATGAGAAGTAGATGGCTTAGCTTCAAATCCATGCGAGACAAATTGTTTAGCTTCAAATACTTGTGATATACATGAGTTAGAATCAACTGCATGCTAAACAAACGAGTTAGCTTCAAATCCAGGCCAAACACATGATTTAACTTCAAATCAATGCGAAGTATATGTCTCATCTCCGAATCCATGCGAAGCAAATGGTTTAGGTTAAAATACTTTTGATATACATGATTTAGCTTCAAATACTTGCGAATATAAGTTATATAGCTACAAATGCATGGGAAACAAATGAGTTAGCTTCAAATCCATGCAAATCACATGATTTAGCTTCAAATCAATGCGAAGTAGAATGCTTAGCTTCAAACCCATGCGAAACAAATGATTTACCTTCGAATACTTCCGATATAAATGATTTAGTTTCAAATTAATGCGATGCAGAAGGTTCAGATTCAAATCAATGCGAAACATCTTATTTAGCTTCAAATAAATGCGATGTAGAAGGTTTAGCTTCAAAATCCGTGCGAAACAGATGATTTAGCTTCAAATACTTGTGATATACATGATTTAGCTTCAACTGCATGCGAAACAAACATGTTAGCTTCAAATCCAAGCGAAACACATGACTTAACTTCAAATAAATGCGAAGCAGAAAGCGTATCTTCAAATCCAGGCGAAACAAATTGTTTAGCTTCAAAGACATGTGACATACATGATTTAGCTTCAACTGCATGCGAAACAAACGACTTAGCTTGAAATCCATGCGAAACACATGCTTTAGCTTCCAATTCATGCGTAACACATGGTTTAGCTTCAAATTCTTGTGAAACAGATGGTTTAGTTTCAGATAGTTGTTATAAACATGATTTAGCTTCAACTGCATCCGAAACAAACGAGTTAGCTTCAAATCCCAGCGAAACACATGATTTAGCTTCAAATCAATGCCAAGTAGAAGGCTTAACTTCAAATCCATGCGAAACAAATGATTTGCCTTGAAATACTTACGACATAAATGATTAAGCTTCAAATAAATGCGAAGTAAAAGGCTTAGCTTCAACTACATGCGAATCAAATGGTTTAGCTTCATATTCTTGCGAAACATATGGTTTAGTTTCAAATACTTGTGATAAACATGATTTAGCTCAACTGCGTACCAAACAAACGAGTTAGCTTGAAATCCATGCGAAACACATGATTTAGCTTCAAATTCGTGCGAAACACATGGTTTATCTTCAAATTCTTGCGGAACAAATGGTTTAGCTTCAAATACCTGTGACATACATGATTTAGCTTCAACTGCATGCGAAATGAACGAGTATGCTTCAAATCCATGCGAATTACATGATTTAGCTTCAAATTCATGCGATACACATGGTTTAGCTTCATATTCATGCGAAACAGATGGTCTCGATTCAAATACTTGTGATATGCATGATTTAGCTTCAACTGCATGCTAAAGAAACGAGTTAGCTTCAAATCCCAAGGAAACACATGATTTTACTTCCAATCAATGCGAAGTAGAAGGCTTAGCTTCAAATCAATGCGAAACAAATGGTTTAGCTTCAAATACTTGTGACATACATGATTTAGCTTCAACTGCATGCCAAACAAACGAGTAAGCTTCAAATCCATGCGAAACACATGATTTAGCATCAAATCAATGCGATGTAGAAGGATTAGCTTCAAATCCATGCGAAACAAGTGATTTAGGTTCAGATACTTGCGACATAAGTGATATAGTTTCAACTGCAGGGGAAACAAACGAGTTAGCTTCAAGTCGATGCAAAACACATGATACAGCTTCAAATCAATGCTATGTAGAAGGTTCAGCATCAAATCCAAGCGAAAAAATTGATTTAGCTTCAGATACTTGCGATGTAAGTGATATAGCTTCAAAAGCTGGAGGAACAAACGAGGTAGCTTCAATTCCAAGCGAAACAAATGATTTAGCTTCAACTGCTCGCGAAATAAACGAGTTAGCTTCAAATCCATACGATACACATGACTTAGCTCCAAATCAATACGAAGTAGAAGGCTTAGGTTCAAATTCATGTGAAACAAAAGATTCAGCTTCAAATACCTGCGATATAAGTGATATAGCTTCAAATACAGGCGAAACGAACGAGTTAGCTTCAAATCCATGCGAAAAACATGATTTAGCTTCAAATCAATGCGATGTAGAAGGTTTAGCTTCAAATCTATGCAAAACACGTGATTTAGCTTCCAATTAATGCGAAGTAGAAGGCTTAACTTCAAATCGATGCGAAACAAGTGGTTTAGCTTCAAACTCTTGGGGTATAAGTGATATAGCTTCAAATGCAGACTAATCAAACGAGTTAGCTTCAAATCCATGCGAAACACATGACTTAGCTGCAAATCAATGCGATGTAGAAGATTTAGCTTCAAATCCATGCGATACACAAGATTTAGCTTCAAATCAATGCGATGTAGAAGGCTTAGCTTCAAATCCATGCGAATCTAATGGTTCGGCTTCGAATACTTGTGAAATACATGATTTAGCTTGAACTGCATGTGAAACAAACGTGTTAGCTTAAACTCCAAGCAAAACACATGATTAAGCTTCAAATCAATACGAAGTAGAAGGCTTAGCTTCAAATCCATGCGGAACAAACGTGTTAGCTTAAACTCCAAGCGGAACACATGATTTAGCTGCAAGTTCATGACAAAAACATGGGTTAGCTTCTATATTTGCGAAACAAATGGTTTGGTTTCAGATACCTGTGATAAACATGATTTAGCTTCGACTGCATGCGGAACAAACAAGTTAGCTTCAACTCCATACGAAACACATGATTTAGCTGCAAATCAATGCGATGAAGAAGGCTTAGCTTCAAATCCATGTGGAACAAATGGTTTTGCTTCAAATGGTTGTGACATACATGATTTAACTTCAACTGCATGTGAAACAAACGAGGTAGCTTCAAATCCATGTGAAACACATGATTTAGCTGCAAGATCATGACAAAAACATGGGTTAGCTTCTATATTTGCGAAACAAATGGTTTAGATTCAGATACTTGTTATAAACATGATTTAGCTTCAACTGCATGCGGAACAAACAAGTTAGCATCAAATCCATGCGAAACACATGATTTAGCTTCAAATCAATGCGAAGTAGAAGGGTTGGCTTCAAATCCATGCGAAACAAATGGATTCGCTTCAGATACTTGCGATATAAGTGACATACATTCAAACGCAGACGAAACCAACGAGTTAGCTTCAAATCCAAGCATAACACATGATTTAGCTTGAAATCAGTGCGAAGTAGAAGGCTTAGCTTCAAATGCATGCGAATCAAATGGTTCAGCTTCAAATCCATGCAAAACACGTGATTTAGCTTCCAATCAATGCAAACTAGAAGGCTTAGCTTCAATTCCATACGAAACAAATGGTTTAGCTTCAAATACTTGCGATATAAGTGATATAGCTTCAAATGCAGGCGGAACAAACGAGTTTGCTTCAAAATCCATGCGATACGCACGATTGAGCTTCAAATCAATGCGAAACTCATGATTTAGTTTCAAAATCAATGCGAACTAAACGTCTTAGCTTCAAAACCATGCGAAACAAATGATTAAGCTTCAAATCAATGCGAAGTAGGAAGCTTATCTTCAAATCCATGCGAAACGAAAGATTTAGCTTTAAATACTTGCGAATATAAGTGATATAGCTTCAAATACAGGCGACACAATCGAGTTTGCTTCGAATCCATGCGAAACAGATGACTTAGCTTCAAATCCAAGCGAAGCACATGATTTAGCTTCAAATCAATGCGATGTAGAAGGTTTAGCTTCAAATCTGTGCGACACAAATGATTTAGCTGCAAATACTCTCGATATTAGTGATATAGCTTCAAATGCAGACGAATCAAACGAGTTAGCTTCAAAATCTACGCGATACACATGATTTAGCTTCAAATACTTGCGATATAAGTGATGTAGATTCAACTGCAGGCGAAACGAACGAGTTAGCTTCAAATCCATGCGATACACTAGATTTAGCTTCAAATCATTTCGATGTAGAAGGTTCAGCTTCAAATCCATGCGACACATATGATTTAGCTTCGAAAACTTGCGATATAAGTGATATAGCTTCAAAAGCTGGACGAAAAAACGGGGTAGCTTCAATTCCATGCGAAACAAATGATTTAGCTTCAAATCAATGCGAAGTAGAAGGTTTAGCTTCAAATCCATGCGAAACAAATGATTTAGCTTCAAATCGATGCGAAGTAGAAGGCTTAGTTTCAAATACATGCGAAACAAATGGTTTAGCTACAAATACTTGTGATATACATTATTTAGCTACAACTGCATGCGAAACAAACGAGTTAGCTTCAAATCCATGCGAAACACACGATTTAGCTTCAAATCAATGCGATGTAGAAGGTTCAGCTTTAAATCCATGCGACACATATGATTTAGCTTCAAAGACTTGCGATATAAGTGATATAGTTCTAAATGCAGGCCAAACGAACGAGTTAGCTTCAAATCGATGCGAAACACATGATTCTGCTGCAAATCAATGCGATGTAGAAGGTTTAGCGTCAAATCCAAGCCAAACAATTGATTTAGCTTCAAACAATTGGGATATAAGTGATATAGCTACAAATGCAGACGAATCAAACGAGTTAGCTTCAAAATCCGTGCGATACACATGAATTCGCTTCAAATCAATGCGAAGTAGAAGGCTTAGCTTCAAATCCATGCGATACACAAGATTTAGCTTCAAATCCATGCGAAGTAGAAGGCTTAGCTTCAAATCCATGCGTATCAAATGGTTTAGCTTCAAATACTCGTGATATACATGATTTAGCTACAACTGCATGCGAAACAAACGAGTCTGCTTCAAATCAACGCGAAACAAATGATTTAGCTTCAAATCAATGCGAAGTAGAAGGCTAAGCTTCAAATCCATGCGGAACAAATGGTTTTGCTTCAAATACTTGTGACATACATGAGTTAGCTTCAACTGCATGCGAAACAAACGAGATAGCATCAAATCCATGCGAAACAAATGATTTAGCTTCAAATCAATGCGAAGAAGAAGGCTTAGCTTCAAATCCAAGCGAAACGAATGATTTAGCTTCAAATACTTGTGAATATAAGTAAAATAGCTTCAAATGCAGGCGAAACAAACGAGTGAGCTTTATATCCAAGCGTAACACATGATTTAACGTCAAATCAATGCGAAGTAGAAGATTTAGTTTCAAATACATGCGAAACAAATGGTTTAGCTTCATATACTTTCGATATAAGTGATATAGCTTTAAATGCAGGCGAAACAAACGAGTGATCTTCAAATCCAAGCGTAACACATGATTTAACTCCAAATCAATGCGAGTTATAAGATTTAGGTTCAAATACATGCGAAACAAATGGTTTATCTTCAAATACTTGTGATATACATGATTTAGATTGAACTGCATGCGAAACAAACGAGTTAGCTTCAAATCAATGCGAAGTGGGAGGTTTATCTTCAAATCCATGCGAAACAAATGGTTTAGCTTCAAATACTTGTAATATACATGATTTAGCTTCAACTGCATGCGAAACAGACGAGTTAGCTTCAAATCCATGCGACACACATCATCTAGGCTCAAATTTATGCGAATCTCATGGTTTAGCATCATAGCATCATATTCTAGAGAAACAGATCATTTAGATTCAGATACATGTGATAAACATGATTTAGATTCGACTGCATGCGAAACAAACGAGTTAGCTTCAAATCCATGCGAAACACATAATTTAGCTTCAAATCATTGCGAAGTGGACGGCTTAGCTTCAAATACATGCGAAACAAATGGTTTAGATTGAAATACTTGTGATATACATGATTTAGCTTCAACGGCATGCGAAACAAACGAGTCAGCTTCAAATCCAAGAGAAACACATGATTTAGCTTCAAATCAATGCGAACTAGAAAACTTAGCATCAAATCCATGCGAATCAAATGGTTTAGATTCAGATACTTGTGATAAACATGATTTAGCTTCAAATGCAGGCGAAACAAACGAGTTAGCTTCAAATCCATGCGAAACACATGACTTAGCTTCAAATTCATGCGAAACAAATGGTTTAGCATTATAGCTCCATATTTTTGCGAAACAGACGCTTTAGATTCAGGTACTTGTGATATACATGATTCAGATTCAACTGCATGTGAAACAAACGAGTTAAGTTCAAATCCAAGGGAAACATGTGATTTAACTTCAAATCAATGCGAAGTAGAAGGCTTAGCTTCAAATGAATGCGAATCAAATGGTTTAGCTTCAAATACTTGCGATATACATGATTTATCTTCAACTGCATGCGAAACAATCGAGTTACCATCATATCCATGCGAATCACATGATTTAGCTTCAAATCAATGCGAAGTAGAAGGCTTATCTTCAAATCCATGCGAAAGAAATGGTTTAGCATCAAATACTTGTGATATACATGATTTAGCTTCAACTGCATGCGAAACAAACGAGTGAGCTTCAAATCCACGCGAAACAATTGGTTTAGCTGCAAATACTTGTGCTATACATGATTCAGCTTCAAATGCAGGCGAAACAAACGAGTTAGCTTCAAATCCATGCGAAGCACATGACTTAGCTTCAAATCAATGCGAAGTAGAAGTCTTTGCTTCAAACACATGAGAAACAAATGATTTATCTTTCGATGATTGCGATGTAAGTGATATAGCTTCAAATTCATGCGAAACAAATGATTTATCTTCAGATAACTGCGATATATGTGAAATAGCTTCAAATGCCTGCGAAACAATCGAGTTAGCTTCAAATCCATGCGAAACACATAATTTAGCTTCAAATCATTGCGAAGTAGACGGCTTAGCTTCAAATACATGGGAAACAAATGGTTTAGTTTCAGATACTTGTGATAAACATGATTTAGCTTCAACAGCATGCGAAACAAACGAGTTAGCTTCAAATCCATACGAAGTAGAAGGATTATCTTCAAATACATGAGAAACAAATGGTTTAGCGACAAATACTTGTGATATACATGATTTAGCTTCAACTGCATGCGAATCAAACGAGTTAGCTTCAAGTCCATGCGAAACACGTGATTCAGTGTCATATCAATGCGAAGTAGAAGTCTTAGCTTCAAATCCACACGAAACAAATGAGTTACCTTCAAATACTTGCGGTTAAATGAAATAGCTTCAAATGCAGACGAAACAAACGAGTTAGCTTCAAATCCATGTGAAACCCATGATTCAGCTTCAAATCAATGCGAATTATAAGGCTTAGCTTCAGATCCATGTGATAACAATTGTTGTAGCTTCAAATACTTGTGATATACATGATTTAGAATCAACTCCATGCGAAACAAACGAGTGAGCTTCAAATCCATGCGAAACACATGATAAAGCTTCAAATCAATGCGATGTAGAAGGTTTAGCTTCAAATCCATGCGAAACAAATGGTTTAGCTTCAAATACTTGTGATATACATGATTTAGCTTCAACTGCATGCGATACAAACGAGTTAGCTTCAAATCCATGCGAAACAAATGGTTTAGCTTCAAATACTTGTGCTATACATGATTCAGCTTCAAATGCAGGCGAAACAAACGAGTTAGCTTCAAATCCATGCGAAACACATGACTTAACTTCAAATTCATGCGAAACAAATGGTTTAGCATCATAGCTCCATATTCTTGCGAAACAGACGCTTTAGATTCAGGTAATGGTGATATACATGATTCAGATTCAACTGCACGTGAAACAAACGAGTTAAGTTCAAATCCAAGGGAAACATGTGATTGAACTTCAAATCAATGCGAAGTAGAAGGCTTATCTTCAAATCCACGCGAAACAAATGGTTTAGCTTCAAATACTTGTGATATACATGATTTAGCTTCAACTGCATGCGAAACAAACGAGTGAGCTTCAAATCCACGCGAAACAATTGATTTAGCTGCAAATACTTGTGCTATACATGATTCAGCTTCAAATGCAGGCGAAACAAACGAGTGAGCTTTATATCCAAGCGTAAGACATGATTTAACGTCAAATTAATGGGAAGTAGAAGATTTACCTTCAAATTCATGCGAAACAAATGGTTTAGCTTCAAATACTTGTGGTATACATAATTTAGTTCCAATTGCATGCGATACAAACGAGTTAACTTCAAATCGAAGCGAAAAATATGATTTAGCTTCAAATCAATGCGAAGTAGAAGGCCTAGCTTCAAATCCATGCGAATCAAATGGATTAGCTTCAAATACTTTCGATATAAGTGATATAGCTTCAAATGCAGGCGAAACAAACGAGTGATCTTCAAATCCAAGCGTAACACATGATTTAACTTCAAATCAATGCGAAGTAGAAGATTTAGGTTCAAATTCATGCGAAACACATGACTTAGCTTCAAATCAATGCGAAGTAGAAGGCTTAGCTTCAAATCCATGCGAACCCAATGGTTTAGCTTCAAATACTTGCGAATATAAGTGTTATAGCTTCTAATGCAGGCGAAACAAATGAGTTAGCTTCAAATCCATGCGAACCACATGATTTAGCTTCAAATCATTGCGAAGTAGAAGGCTTGACTTCGGAACCATGCGAAACAAATGGTTTAGCTTCAAATACTTGTGATATACACGATATAGTTTCAAATGCAGGCGAAACAGACGAGTTAGCTTCAAATTCAAGAGAAGTAGAAGGGTTAGCTTCAAATCCATGCGAAACGTATAGTTTAGCTTCAAATACTTGTTTTATACATGATTTAGCTTCAACTGCATGCGAAACAAACGAGTTAGCTTCAAATCCAAGTGAAACACATGATTTAGCATCAAATTCAGGCGAAACACATGGTTTAGCATAATATTCATGCGAAACAGATGGTTTAGATTCAGATACATGTGATAAACATGATTTAGCTTCAACTGCATGCGAAACAAACGAGTAAGCTTAAAATCAATGCGAAGTGGGAGGTTTATCTTCAAATCAATGCGAAACAAGTGATTTAGCTTCAAATAGTTGTGATATACATGATTTAGCTTCAACTGCATGCGAAACAAACTAGTTAGCTTCAACTCAATGCGAAGTAGAATGCTTAGCTTCAAATCCATGCCAATCAAATGGTTTAGCTTCAAATACTTGTGATATTCATGATTTAGCTTCACTTGCGTGAGAAACAAACGAGTTAGCTTCAACTTCAAGCGATACACATGATTCAGATTTCAAATCAATGCGATATTGAAGGCATAGCTTCAAATCCATGTCAATCGAAAGGTTTATCTTCAAATAGTTGTGATATACATGATTTAGCTTCAGCTGCATGCGAAACAAACGAGTTTAGCTTCAAATCCAAGCGAAACACATGATTTAGCTTCAAATCAATGCGAAATAGAAGGCTTAGCATCAAATTCATGCGACACAAATTATTTAGCTTCATATACTTGCGATATAAGTGATATAGCTTCCAATGCAGGCGAAACAAACGAGTGATCTTCAAATCCAAGCGTAACACATGATTTAACTTCAAATCAATGCGAAGTAGAAGGCTTAGCTTCAAATCCATGCGAACCCAAAGGTTTAGCTTCAAATACTTGCGAATATAAGTGTTATAGCTTCTAATGCAGGCGAAACAAATGAGTTAGCTTCAAATCCATGCGAACCACATGATTTAGCTACAAATCGTTGCGAAGTAGAAGGCTTGTCTTCGAAACCATGCGAAACAAATGGTATAGCTTCAAATACTTGTGATATACACGATATAGTTTCAAATGCAGGCGAAACAGACGAGTTAGCTTCAAAAACATGCGAAACACATGATTCAGCTTCAAATCAATGCGAGGTAGAAGGCTTAGCTTCAAATACATGAGAAACAAATGATTTATCTTCAGATAATTGCGATATAAGTTATATAGCTTCAAATGCAGGCGAAACAATCGAGTTAGCTTCAAATTCAAGCGACGTAGAAGGCTTAGCTTCAAATCCATGCGAAACGTATAGTTTAGCTTCAAATACTTGTTTTATACATGATTTAGCTTCAACTGCATGCGAAACAAACGAGTGAGCTTCAAATCCACGCGAAACAATTGATTTAGCTGCAAATACTTGTGCTATACATGATTCAGCTTCAAATGCAGGCGAAACAAACGAGTGAGCTTTATATCCAAGTGTAAGACATGATTTAACGTCAAATTAATGGGAAGTAGAAGATTTACCTTCAAATTCATGCGAAACAAATGGTTTAGCTTCAAATACTTGTGGTATACATAATTTAGTTCCAATTGCATGCGATACAAACGAGTTAACTTCAAATCGAAGCGAAAAATATGATTTAGCTTCAAATCAATGCGAAGTAGAAGGCCTAGCTTCAAATCCATGCGAATCAAATGGATTAGCTTCAAATACTTTTGATATAAGTGATATAGCTTCAAATGCAGGCGAAACAAACGAGTGATCTTCAAATCCAAGCGTAACACATGATTTAACTTCAAATCAATGCGAAGTAGAAGATTTAGGTTCAAATTCATGCGAAACACATGATTTAGCTTCAAATCAATGCGAAGTAGAAGGCTTAGCTTCAAATCCATGCGAACCCAATGGTTTAGCTTCAAATACTTGCGAATATAAGTGTTATAGCTTCTAATGCAGGCGAAACAAATGAGTTAGCTTCAAATCCATGCGAACCACATGATTTAGCTTCAAATCATTGCGAAGTAGAAGGCTTGACTTCGGAACCATGCGAAACAAATGGTTTAGCTTCAAATACTTGTGATATACACGATATAGTTTCAAATGCAGGCGAAACAGACGAGTTAGCTTCAAATTCAAGAGAAGTAGAAGGGTTAGCTTCAAATCCATGCGAAACGTATAGTTTAGCTTCAAATACTTGTTTTATACATGATTTAGCTTCAACTGCATGCGAAACAAACGAGTTAGCTTCAAATCCAAGTGAAACACATGATTTAGCATCAAATTCAGGCGAAACACATGGTTTAGCATAATATTCATGCGAAACAGATGGTTTAGATTCAGATACATGTGATAAACATGATTTAGCTTCAACTGCATGCGAAACAAACGAGTAAGCTTAAAATCAATGCGAAGTGGGAGGTTTATCTTCAAATCAATGCGAAACAAGTGATTTAGCTTCAAATAGTTGTGATATACATGATTTAGCTTCAACTGCATGCGAAACAAACTAGTTAGCTTCAACTCAATGCGAAGTAGAATGCTTAGCTTCAAATCCATGCCAATCAAATGGTTTAGCTTCAAATACTTGTGATATTCATGATTTAGCTTCACTTGCGTGAGAAACAAACGAGTTAGCTTCAACTTCAAGCGATACACATGATTCAGATTTCAAATCAATGCGATATTGAAGGCATAGCTTCAAATCCATGTCAATCGAAAGGTTTATCTTCAAATAGTTGTGATATACATGATTTAGCTTCAGCTGCATGCGAAACAAACGAGTTTAGCTTCAAATCCAAGCGAAACACATGATTTAGCTTCAAATCAATGCGAAATAGAAGGCTTAGCATCAAATTCATGCGACACAAATTATTTAGCTTCATATACTTGCGATATAAGTGATATAGCTTCCAATGCAGGCGAAACAAACGAGTGATCTTCAAATCCAAGCGTAACACATGATTTAACTTCAAATCAATGCGAAGTAGAAGGCTTAGCTTCAAATCCATGCGAACCCAAAGGTTTAGCTTCAAATACTTGCGAATATAAGTGTTATAGCTTCTAATGCAGGCGAAACAAATGAGTTAGCTTCAAATCCATGCGAACCACATGATTTAGCTACAAATCGTTGCGAAGTAGAAGGCTTGTCTTCGAAACCATGCGAAACAAATGGTATAGCTTCAAATACTTGTGATATACACGATATAGTTTCAAATGCAGGCGAAACAGACGAGTTAGCTTCAAAAACATGCGAAACACATGATTCAGCTTCAAATCAATGCGAGGTAGAAGGCTTAGCTTCAAATACATGAGAAACAAATGATTTATCTTCAGATAATTGCGATATAAGTTATATAGCTTCAAATGCAGGCGAAACAATCGAGTTAGCTTCAAATTCAAGCGACGTAGAAGGCTTAGCTTCAAATCCATGCGAAACGTATAGTTTAGCTTCAAATACTTGTTTTATACATGATTTAGCTTCAACTGCATGCGAAACAAACGAGTGAGCTTCAAATCCACGCGAAACAATTGATTTAGCTGCAAATACTTGTGCTATACATGATTCAGCTTCAAATGCAGGCGAAACAAACGAGTGAGCTTTATATCCAAGTGTAAGACATGATTTAACGTCAAATTAATGGGAAGTAGAAGATTTACCTTCAAATTCATGCGAAACAAATGGTTTAGCTTCAAATACTTGTGGTATACATAATTTAGTTCCAATTGCATGCGATACAAACGAGTTAACTTCAAATCGAAGCGAAAAATATGATTTAGCTTCAAATCAATGCGAAGTAGAAGGCCTAGCTTCAAATCCATGCGAATCAAATGGATTAGCTTCAAATACTTTTGATATAAGTGATATAGCTTCAAATGCAGGCGAAACAAACGAGTGATCTTCAAATCCAAGCGTAACACATGATTTAACTTCAAATCAATGCGAAGTAGAAGATTTAGGTTCAAATTCATGCGAAACACATGATTTAGCTTCAAATCAATGCGAAGTAGAAGGCTTAGCTTCAAATCCATGCGAACCCAATGGTTTAGCTTCAAATACTTGCGAATATAAGTGTTATAGCTTCTAATGCAGGCGAAACAAATGAGTTAGCTTCAAATCCATGCGAACCACATGATTTAGCTTCAAATCATTGCGAAGTAGAAGGCTTGACTTCGGAACCATGCGAAACAAATGGTTTAGCTTCAAATACTTGTGATATACATGATTTAGCTTCAACTGCATGCGAAACAAACTAGTTAGCTTCAACTCAATGCGAAGTAGAATGCTTAGCTTCAAATCCATGCCAATCAAATGGTTTAGCTTCAAATACTTGTGATATTCATGATTTAGCTTCACTTGCGTGAGAAACAAACGAGTTAGCTACAACTTCAAGCGATACACATGATTCAGATTTCAAATCAATGCGATATTGAAGGCATAGCATCAAATTCATGCGACACAAATTATTTAGCTTCATATACTTGCGATATAAGTGATATAGCTTCCAATGCAGGCGAAACAAACGAGTGATCTTCAAATCCAAGCGTAACACATGATTTAACTTCAAATCAATGCGAAGTAGAAGATTTAGGTTCAAATACATGCGAATATAAGGTGATATAGCTTCAAATCCAGGCGATATAAATGATGTAGCTTCAAATCCAGGAGAAACAATCGAGTTAGATTCAAGTCCAAGCGTAACACATGATTTAGCTTAAAATCAATGCAAAGTAGAAGGCTTTGCTTCAAATCCATGCGAAACAAATGGTTTAGCTGCAAATACTTGTGATATTCATAATTTAGCTTCAACTGCATGCGAAACAAACGAGTGAGCTTCAAATCCATGCGAAACAATTGGTTTAGCTGCAAATACTTGTGCTATACATGATTCAGCTTCAAATGCAGGCGAAACAAACGAGTTAGCTTCAAATCCATGCGAAACACAATATTTAGCTTCAAATCAATGCGATGTAGAAGGATCTGCTTCAAATCCATGCGACACATATGATTTAGCTTCAAATCAATGCGATGTAGAAGGCTTAGCTTCAAATCCATGCGGAACACAAGATTTAGCTTCAATTCCATGCGAAACAAATGATTTAGCTTCAAATCAATGCGAAGTAGAAGGCTTAGCTTCAAATCCATGCGGAACACAAGATTTAGCTTCAAATCAAAGCGATGTAGAATGTTCAGCTTCAAATTCATGCGACACATATGATTTAGCTTCAAATACTTGTGATATAATTGATATAGCTTCAAAAGCAGGAGGAACAAAGGAGGTAGCTTCAATTCAATGCGAAACAAATGATTTAACGTCAAATCAATGGGAAGTAGAAGATTTACCTTCAAATCCATGCGAAACAAATGGTTTAGCTTCAAATACTTGTGGTATACATAATTTAGTTTCAATTGCATGCGATGCAAACGAGTTAACTTCAAATCGAAGCGAAAAATATGATTTAGCTTCAAATCAATGCGAAGTAGAAGATTTTGGTTCAAATACATGCGAAACAAATGGTTTTGCTTCAAATACTTGTGATATACATGATTTTGCTTCAGCTGCATGCGAAACAAACGATTTAGCTTCACACCCAAGGGAAACACATGATTTAATTTCAAATCAATGCGAAGTATATGGCTTAGCATCAAATGCATGCGACACAAATTATTTAGCTCCTTACACTTGCAATTTAAGTGATATTGCTTCAAATCCATGCGAAACAAATGGTTTAGCTTCAAATCCAAGCGAAACAAATGATTTAGCTTCAAATCAGTGCGAAGTAGAAGGCTTAGCTTCAAATCCATGCGAATCAAATGGTTTAGCTGCAAATACTTGTGATATTCATAATTTTGCTTCAATTGCATGCGAATCAAACGAGTTAGCTTCAAATCAATGCGAAGTGGGTGGTTTATCTTCAAATCAACGCGAAACAAGTGATTTAGCTTCAAATAGTTGTGATATACATGATTTAGCCTCAACTGCATGCGAAACAAACTAGTTAGCTTCAACTCAATGCGATGTAGAATGCTTAGCTCCAAATCCATCCGAATCAAATGGTTTAGCTTCAAATACTTGTGATGTATATGATTTATTTTCAACTGCATGCGAAACAAACGCTTTATCTTCAAATCCAAGCGAAACACATTATTTAGTTTCAAATCAATGCGAAGTGTAAGGCTTAGCATCTAATACATGATAAACAAATGGTTTAGCTTCAAATATTGTGACATACACGATTTTGCTTCAGCTGCATGCGAAACAAACGAGTTTAGCTCCAAATCCAAGCGAAACACATGATTTAGCTTCAAATCAATGCGAAATAGAAGGCTTAGCATCAAATTCATTCGACACAATTTATTTAGCTTCATATACTTGCGATATAAGTGATATAGCTTGCAATGCAGGCGAAACAAACGAGTGATCTTCAAATCCAAGCGTAACACATGATTTAACTTCAAATCAATGCGAAGTAGAAGATTTAGGTTCAAATACATGCGAATATAAGGTGATATAGCTTCAAATCCAGGCGATATAAATGATGTAGCTTCAAATCCAGGAGAAACAATGGAGTTAGATTCAAGTCCAAGCGTAACACATGATTTAGCTTAAAATCAATGCAAAGTAGAAGGCTTTGCTTCAAATCCATGCGACACAAATGGTTTAGCTTCAAAAACTTGTGATGTACATGATTCAGCTTCAACTGCATGTGAAACAAGCGTGTTACCATCAAATCCAAGCCACACACCTGATTTAGCTTCAAATTCATGCGAAGTAGAAGGTTTATCATCAAATCCCTGCGAAACGAATGGTTTAGCTTCAAATACTTGTGATATACATGATTTAGCTTCAACTGAATAGGGAAACAAACGAGTTAGCTACAAATCCTAGAGAAACAAATGATTTAGCTTCTAATCAGTGCGAACTAGAAGGCATAGATTCAAATACATGTGAAACGAATGATTGAGCTTCAAATACTTGCAAATATAAGTGATATAGCTACAAATGCAGACGAAACAAACGAGTAAGCTTACAATCCAAGCTAAACACATGATATAGCGTCAAATCATGCAGGCGAAACAATCGAGTTAGCTTCAAATCCATGCGAACAACATGATTTAGCTTAAAAAAATTCATGCGAAACACATGGTTTAGTTTAATATTCATTCGAAACACATGGTTTCGCTTAATATTCATGCGAAGCAAATGGTTCAGATTCAAATACTTGTGATATACGTGATTTAGCTTCAACTGCATGCGAAACAAACGAGTTAGATTAAAATCCAAGCGAATCACATGATTTATCTTCAAATTCATGCGAAGCACATGGCTTAGAGTCAAATCCATACGAAACAAATGGTTTAGCTTCAAATACTTGTGATATACATGATTTAGCTTCAACTGCATGCGAAACAAACGAGTTAGCTTCAAAACCAAGCGAAACACATGATTTAGTTTCAAACCAATGCGAAGTAGATGGCTTAGCTTCAAATCCATGCGAAACAAATGACTTAACTTCTAATACTTGCGAGGCAAATGATATAGGATTCAAATGCATGCGAAACAAACGAGTTAGCTTCAAATTCATGCGAAACACATGATTTAGCTTCAAATCAATGCGAAGTAGAAGGCTTAGCTTCAAATCCATGCGAACCCAATGGTTTAGCTTCAAATACTTACGAATATAAGTGTTATAGCTTCTAATGCAGGCGAAACAAATGAGTTAGCTTCAAATCCATGCGAACCACATGATTTAGCTACAAATCGTTGCGAAGTAGAAGGCTTGTCTTCGAAACCATGCGAAACAAATGGTATAGCTTCAAATACTTGTGATATACACGATATAGTTTCAAATGCAGGCGAAACAGACGAGTTAGCTTCAAAAACATGCGAAACACATGATTCAGCTTCAAATCAATGCGAGGTAGAAGGCTTAGCTTCAAATACATGAGAAACAAATGATTTATCTTCAGATAATTGCGATATAAGTTATATAGCTTCAAATGCAGGCGAATCAATCGAGTTAGCTTCAAATTCAAGCGACGTAGAAGGCTTAGCTTCAAATCCATGCGAAACGTATAGTTTAGCTTCAAATACTTGTTTTATACATGATTTAGCTTCAACTGCATGCGAAACAAACGAGTTAGCTTCAAATCCAAGTGAAACAGATGATTTATTATCAAATTCAGGCGAAACACATGGTTTAGCATAATATTCATGCGAAACAAATTGTTTAGATTCAGATACTTGTGATAAACATGATTTAGCATCAACTGCATGCGAAACAAACGAGTTAGCTTCAAATCCATGCGTACCACATGATTTAGCTTGAAATCATTGCGAAGTAGAAGGCTTGTCTTCGGAACCATGCGAAACAAATGGTTTAGCTTCATATACTTGTGATATACATGATTTAGTTTCAACTGCATGCGAAACTATCGAGTTAGCTTCAAATCAATGCGAAGTAGATGGCTTATCTTCAAATCCATGCGAAACAAGTGGTTTAGCTTCAAATACTTGTGATAAACATGATTGAGCTTCAACTGCATGCGAAACAAACGAGTTAGTTTCAAACCCATTCGAAACACATGATTTAGCTTCAAATCAATGCGAAGTAGAAGGCTTAGCTTCAAATCCATGCGAATCAAATGGTTTAGCTTCAAATACTTCTGATATACATGATTTAGCTTCAATTGCGTGATAAACAAACGAGTTAGCTTCAACTACAAGCGAAACACATGATTCAGGTTTCAAATCAATGCAATATTGAAGGCATGGCTTCAAATCCATGTCAATCTAACGGTTTATCTTCAAATACTTGTGATATACATGATTTAGATTGAACTGCATGCGAAACAAACGAGTTAGCTTCAAATCAATGCGAAGTGGGAGGATTATCTTCAAATACATGAGAAACAAATGGTTTAGCGACAAATACTTGTGATATACATGATTTAGCTTCAACTGCATGCGAATCAAACGAGTTAGCTTCAAGTCCATGCGAAACACGTGATTCAGTGTCATATCAATGCGAAGTAGAAGTCTTAGCTTCAAATCCACACGAAACAAATGAGTTACCTTCAAATACTTGCGGTTAAATGAAATAGCTTCAAATGCAGACGAAACAAACGAGTTAGCTTCAAATCCAAGAGAAACACATGATTTAGCATCAAATTCAGGCGAAACACATGGTTTAGCATAATATTCATGCGAAACAGATGGTTTAGATTCAGATACATGTGATAAACATGATTTAGCTTCAACTGCATGCGAAACAAACGAGTAAGCTTAAAATCAATGCGAAGTGGGAGGTTTATCTTCAAATCAATGCGAAACAAGTGATTTAGCTTCAAATAGTTGTGATATACATGATTTAGCTTCAACTGCATGCGAAACAAACTAGTTAGCTTCAACTCAATGCGAAGTAGAATGCTTAGCTTCAAATCCATGCCAATCAAATGGTTTAGCTTCAAATACTTATGATATTCATGATTTAGCTTCACTTGCGTGAGAAACAAACGAGTTAGCTTCAACTTCAAGCGATACACATGATTCAGATTTCAAATCAATGCGATATTGAAGGCATAGCTTCAAATCCATGTCAATCGAAAGGTTTATCTTCAAATACTTGTGATATACATGATTTAGCTTCAGCTGCATGCGAAACAAACGAGTTTAGCTTCAAATCCAAGCGAAACACATGATTTAGCTTCAAATCAATGCGAAATAGAAGGCTTAGCATCAAATTCATGCGACACAAATTATTTAGCTTCATATACTTGCGATATAAGTGATATAGCTTCCAATGCAGGCGAAACAAACGAGTGATCTTCAAATCCAAGCGTAACACATGATTTAACTTCAAATCAATGCGAAGTAGAAGATTTAGGTTCAAATACATGCGAAACAAATGGTTTAGCTTCAAATACTTGCGAATATACGGTGATATAGCTTCAAATGCAGGCGATATAAATGATGAAGCTTCAAATCCAGGAGAAACAATCGAGTTAGATTCAAGTCCAACCGTAACACATGATTTAGCTTAAAATCAATGCAAAGTAGAAGGCTTTGCTTCAAATCCATGCGACACAAATGGTTTAGCTTCAAATACTTGTGATGTACATGATTCAGCTTCAACTGCATGTGAAACAAGCGTGTTACCATCAAATCCAAGCCACACACCTGATTTGGCTTCAAATTCATGCGAAGTAGAAGGTTTATCTTCAAATCCATGCGAAACGAATGGTTTAGCTTCAAATACTTGTGATATACATGATTTAGCTTCAACTGAATAGGGAAACAAACGAGTTAGCTACAAATCCTAGAGAAACAAATGATTTAGCTTCTAATCAGTGCGAACTAGAAGGCATAGATTCAAATACATGTGAAACGAATGATTGAGCTTCAAATACTTGCAAATATAAGTGATATAGCTACAAATGCAGGCGAAACAAACGAGTAAGCTTACAATCCAAGCTAAACACATGATTTAACTTCAAATCAATGCGAAGTAGAAGATTTACCATCAAATACATGCGAAACAAATGGTTTAGCTTATTATTCATACGAAACAGGTGGTTAAGATTCAGATAATTGTGATAAACTTGATTTAGCTTCAACCGCACGCGAAACAAACGAGTTAGCTTCAAATCCAAGCGAAACACATGATTTAGCTTCAAATCAATGCGAAGAAGAAGGCTTAGCATGAAATCCATGCAACACAAATTATTTAGCATCTTATACTTGCGATATAAGTGATATAGCTTCAAATGCAGGCGAAACAAACGAGTGAGCTTTAAATCCAAGCGTAACACATGATTTAACTTCAAATCAATGCGAAGTAGAAGATTTACCATCAAATACATGCGAAACAAATGGTTTAGCTTATTATTCATGCGAAACTGATGGTTAAGATTCAGATAATTGTGATAAACTTGATTTAGCTTCAACTGCATGCGAAACAAACGAGTTAGCTTCAAATCCAAGCGAAACACATGACTTACCTTCAAATCAATGCGAAATAGAAGGCTTAGCATCAAATCCATGCGACACAAATTATTTAGCTACATATACTTGCGATATAAGTGATATAGCTTCAAATGCAGGCGAAACAAGCGAGTGAGCTTTAAATCCAAGGGTAACACATGATTTAACTTCAAATCAATGGGAAGTAGAAGATTTACCTTCAAATCCATGCGAAACAAATGGTTTAGCTTCAAAAACTTGTGATAAACATGATTTAGCTTCAACTGCATGCGAAACAAACGAGTTGGCTTCAAATCCAAGCGAAACACATGATTGAGCTTCAAATAAATGCGAAATAGAAGGCTTAGCATCAAATCCATGCAACACAAATTATTTAGCTTCTTATACTTGCCATATAAGTGATCCAGCTTCAAATGCAGGCGAAACAAACGAGTGAGCTTTAAATCCAAGCGTAACACATGATTTAACTTCAAATCAATGGGAAGTAGAAGATTTACCTTCAAATCCATGCGAAACAAATGGTTTAGCTTCAAATACTTGTGATATACATGATTTAGCTATAACTGGCTGTGAAACAAACGAGTTGGCTTGAAATCCAAGCGAAACACATGATTTAACTTCAAATCAATGCGAAGAAGAAGGCTTAGCATCAAATCCATGCGACACAAATTATTTAGCTAAATATACTTGCGATATAAGTGATATAGCTTCAAATGCATGCGAAACAAAGGAGTTAGCTTCAAATCCAAGCGAAACACATGACTTACCTTCAAATCAATGCGAAATAGAAGGCTTAGCATCAAATCCATGCGACACAAATTATTTAGCTACATATACTTGCGATATAAGTGATATAGCTTCAAATGCAGGCGAAACAAGCGAGTGAGCTTTAAATCCAAGCGTAACACATGATTTAACTTCAAATCAATGCGAAGTAGAAGATTTACCTTCAAATACATGCGAAACAAATGGTTTAGCTTAATATTCATGCGAAACAGATGGTTAAGATTCAGATAATTGTGATAAACTTGATTTAGCTTCAACTGCATGCGAAACAAACGAGTTAGCTTCAAATCCAAGCGAAACACATGACTTACCTTCAAATCAATGCGAAATAGAAGGCTTAGCATCAAATCCATGCGACACAAATTATTTAGCTACATATACTTGCGATATAAGTGATATAGCTTCAAATGCAGGCGAAACAAGCGAGTGAGCTTTAAATCCAAGGGTAACACATGATTTAACTTCAAATCAATGGGAAGTAGAAGATTTACCTTCAAATCCATGCGAAACAAATGGTTTAGCTTCAAAAACTTGTGATAAACATGATTTAGCTTCAACTGCATGCGAAACAAACGAGTTGGCTTCAAATCCAAGCGAAACACATGATTGAGCTTCAAATAAATGCGAAATAGAAGGCTTAGCATCAAATCCATGCAACACAAATTATTTAGCTTCTTATACTTGCCATATAAGTGATCCAGCTTCAAATGCAGGCGAAACAAACGAGTGAGCTTTAAATCCAAGCGTAACACATGATTTAACTTCAAATCAATGGGAAGTAGAAGATTTACCTTCAAATCCATGCGAAACAAATGGTTTAGCTTCAAATACTTGTGATATACATGATTTAGCTATAACTGGCTGTGAAACAAACGAGTTG
Source organism: Megalopta genalis (assembly GCF_051020955.1). Classification (NCBI taxonomy): domain Eukaryota; kingdom Metazoa; phylum Arthropoda; class Insecta; order Hymenoptera; family Halictidae; genus Megalopta; species Megalopta genalis. The sequence goes on from NC_135016.1 coordinate 32,789,595, forward strand.
GCTTGAAATCCAAGCGAAACACATGATTTAACTTCAAATCAATGCGAAGAAGAAGGCTTAGCATCAAATCCATGCGACACAAATTATTTAGCTAAATATACTTGCGATATAAGTGATATAGCTTCAAATGCATGCGAAACAAAGGAGTTAGCTTCAAATCCAAGCGAAACACATGACTTACCTTCAAATCAATGCGAAATAGAAGGCTTAGCATCAAATCCATGCGACACAAATTATTTAGCTACATATACTTGCGATATAAGTGATATAGCTTCAAATGCAGGCGAAACAAGCGAGTGAGCTTTAAATCCAAGCGTAACACATGATTTAACTTCAAATCAATGCGAAGTAGAAGATTTACCTTCAAATACATGCGAAACAAATGGTTTAGCTTAATATTCATGCGAAACAGATGGTTAAGATTCAGATAATTGTGATAAACTTGATTTAGCTTCAACTGCATGCGAAACAAACGAGTTAGCTTCAAATCCAAGCGAAACACATGACTTACCTTCAAATCAATGCGAAATAGAAGGCTTAGCATCAAATCCATGCGACACAAATTATTTAGCTACATATACTTGCGATATAAGTGATATAGCTTCAAATGCAGGCGAAACAAGCGAGTGAGCTTTAAATCCAAGGGTAACACATGATTTAACTTCAAATCAATGGGAAGTAGAAGATTAACCTTCAAATCCATGCGAAACAAATGGTTTAGCTTCAAAAACTTGTGATATACATGATTTAGCTTCAACTGCATGCGAAACAAACGAGTTGGCTTCAAATCCAAGCGAAACACATGATTGAGCTTCAAATAAATGCGAAATAGAAGGCTTAGCATCAAATCCATGCAACACAAATTATTTAGCTTCTTATACTTGCCATATAAGTGATCCAGCTTCAAATGCAGGCGAAACAAACGAGTGAGCTTTAAATCCAAGCGTAACACATGATTTAACTTCAAATCAATGGGAAGTAGAAGATTTACCTTCAAATCCATGCGAAACAAATGGTTTAGCTTCAAATACTTGTGATATACATGATTTAGCTACAACTGGCTGTGAAACAAACGAGTTGGCTTGAAATCCAAGCGAAACACATGATTTAACTTCAAATAAATGCGAAGAAGAAGGCTTAGCATCAAATCCATGCGACACAAATTATTTAGCTAAATATACTTGCGATATAAGTGATATAGCTTCAAATGCATGCGAAACAAACGAGTTAGCTTCAAATCCAAGCGAAACACATGATTTAGCTTCAAATCAATGCGAAATAGAAGGCTTAGCATCAAATCCATGCGACACATATTATTTGGCTTCATATACATGCGATATAAGTGATATAGCTTCAAATGCAGGCGAAACAAACGAGTGAGCTTTAAATCCAAGCGTAACACATGATTTAACTTAAAATCAATGCGAAGTAGAAGATTTACCTTCAAATCCATGCGAAACAAATGGTTTAGCTTCAAATACTTGTGATATACATGATTTAGCTACAACTGGCTGTGAAACAAACGAGTTGGCTTCAAATCCAAGCGAAACACATGATTTAACTTCAAATCAATGCGAAGAAGAAGGCTTAGCATCAAATCCATGCGACACAAATTATTTAGCTAAATATACTTGCGATATAAGTGATATAGCTTCAAATGCATGCGAAACAAACGAGTTAGCTTCAAATCCAAGCGAAACACATGATTTAGCTTCAAATCAATGCGAAATAGGAGGCTTAGTATCAAATCCATGCGACACATATTATTTGGCTTCATATACATGCGATATAAGTGATATAGCTTCAAATGCAGGCGAAACAAACGAGTGAGCTTTACATCCAAGCGTAACACATCATTTAACTTCAAATCAATGCGAAGTAGAAGATTTACCTTCAAATACATGCGAAACAAATGGTTTAGCTTAATAATCGTGCGAAGCAGATGGTTAAGATTCAGATAATTGTGATAAACTTGAATTAGCTTCAACTGCATGCGAAACAAACCAGTTAGCTTCAAATCCAAGCGAAACACATGATTTAGCTTCAAATCAATGCGAAATAGAAGGCTTAGCATCAAATCCATGCGACACAAATTATTTAGCTACATATACTTGCGATATAAGTGATATAGCTTCAAATGCAGGCGAAACAAGCGAGTGAGCTTTAAATCCAAGGGTAACACATGATTTAACTTCAAATCAATGGGAAGTAGAAGATTTACCTTCAAATCCATGCGAAACAAATGGTTTAGCTTCAAATACTTGTGATATACATGATTTAGCTTCAAATGCATGCGAAACAAACGAGTTAGCATCAAATCCAAGCGAAACACATGATTTAGCTTCAAATCAATGCGAAGAATAAGGCTTAGCATCAAATCCATGCAACACAAATTATTTAGCTTCTTATACATGCGATATAAGTGATATAGCTTCAAATGCAGGCGAAACACATTATTTAGCTTCAAATCAATGCGAAATAGAAGGCTTAGCATCAAATCCATGCGACACATGTTATTTAGCTTCGTATACATGCGATATAAGTGATATAGCTTCAAATGCAGGCGAAACAAACGAGTGAGCTTTAAATCCAAGCGTAACACATGATTTAACTTCAAATCAATGCGAAGTAGAAGATTTACCTTCAAATACATGCGAAACAAATGGTTTAGATTAATAATCGTGCGAAACATATGGTTAAGTTTCAGATAATTGTGATAAACTTGAATAAGCTTCAACTGCGTGCGAAACAAACGAGTTAGCTTCAAATCCATGAGAAACACATGGTTTAGCTTCATATTCTTGCGAAACATATGGTTTGGATTCAGATACTTGTGATAAACATGATTCAGCTTCAACTGCATGCGAATCAAACGAGTTAGCTTCAAATCCATGCGAAAGGCATGATTTAGCGTCAAATCAATGCGAAGTGGAAGGGTTAGATTCAAATCCATGCGAAACAAATGGTTTAGCTTCAAATACTTGTGAATATAAGTGATATCGCTTCAAAAGCAGGCGACACAAACGAGTTAGCTTCAAGTCCGTGCGAAACAAACCAGTTAGCTTCAAATCCATGCGAAAAACATGATTTAGCTTCTAACCAATGCGAAACAGATGATTTAGCTTCAAATCAATGCGAAATAGGAGGATGATTTTCGAATCGATTCGAAACAAATGGTTTAGGTTCAAATACTTGAGATATACATGATTTAGATTCAACTGCTTGCGAAACAAACGAGCTAGCTTTAAATCCATGCGAAACACATGGTTTAGCTTAAAATCAATACGAAGTATAAGGCTTATCTTCGAATCCATTCGAAACAAATGTTTCAGCTTCAAATATTTGTGATATACATGATTTAGCTTCAAATGCAGGCGAAACAAACGAGTTAGCTTCAAATCCAAGCGATAAAAACATAATGTAGCTTCAAATCAATGCGAAACAAATGGTTTAGCTTTAAATACATGTGATATACTTGATTTAGCTTCAACTGCATGCCAAACAAATCAGTTAGCTTCAAATCCAAGCGAAACATATGATTCAGCTTCAAAACAATGCGAAGTAGAAGCCTTAGCTTCAAATCCATGCGAAACAAATGGTTTAGCTACAGATACTTCAGAATATATGTTATATAGCTTCAAATGCAGGCGAAACGAACGAGTTAGCCTCAATTCCATGCGAAAAACATGATTAAGCTTCAAGTCAATGAGAAGTAGTAGGCTTAGCTTCAAATCCATGCGACACAAACGATTTAGCCTCAAATACTGGCGATATATGTGATATAGCTTCAAATGCATTCGAAACAAACGAGTTAGCTTCAAATCCAATCGAAACACATGATTTAGATTCAAATAAGTGCGAAGTAGAAGGCTTAGCTTCAAAATCATACGAAACAAATGATTTAGCTTCAATTACTTGCGGTTTAAATGAAATAGCTTCAAATGCAGGCGAAACAAACGAGATAGCTTCAATGCCATGCGAAAAACCTGATTCTGCTTCAAGTCAATGAGAAGTAGTAGGCTTAGCTTCAAATCCATACGAAACGAATGATTTATCTTCAAATACATGCGAATATAAGTGATATAGCTTCAAATACAGTCGAAACAATCGAGTTAGCTTCAAATCCATGAGAAACACATGGTTTAGCTTCATATTCTTGCGAAACAGATGGTTTGGATTCAGATACTTGTGATAAACATGATTTAGCTTCAAATAAATGCGAACTGAAAGGCTTAGCTTCAAATCAATGCGAAACAAATGGTTTAGCTTTAAATACATGTGGTATACTTGATTTAGCTTCAACTGCATGCCAAACAATCGAGTCAGCTTCAAATCCAAGCGAAGCACATGAGTTATATTCAAATCAATGCGAAGTAGAAGGCATAGTTTCAAATCCAAGCGTAACAAATGGTTTAGCTTCAAATACTTGTGATATACATGATTTATCTTCAACTGCATGCGAAACAAACGAGTAAGCTTCAAATCCATGCGAAACACATGATTTATCTTTAAATCCATGCGAAACACATGATTCAGCTTCAAATCCATGCGAAACAAATGGTTTAGCATCAAATACTTGATTATACATGTTTTAGCTTCAACTGCATGCAAAACAAATGAGTTAGCTTCAAGTCCAAGCGAAACAGATGATTTAGTTTCAAATCAATGCGAAATAGAAGATATAGCTTCAAATCCATGCGAAACGATTGTATGAACTTCAAATTCTTGCTAATATAAGTGATATAGCAACAAATGAACGCGGTACAAACGAGTTAGCTTCAAGTCCGTGCGATACATATGATTTAGCTTCAATCCAATGCGAAGCAGAAGGTTTAGCTTCAAATCCATGCCAAACACATGATTTAGCTTCAAATCCATCGGATGTAGAAGGTTTAGCTTCAAATCCATGCGAAACACATTATTTAGCTGCAAATCAGTGCGAAGTAGAAGGCTCGGGTTCAAATCCATGCGATTGAAATGGTTCATCTTCAAATACTTGTGAAAGACATGATTTAGCTTCAACTGCATGCGAAACAAACGAGTTAGCTTCAAATCCATGCGATACACATGATTTAGCTTCAAATCAATACGAAGTAGAAGGCTTAGCTTCAAATTCATGCGAAACAAATGGTTTTGCTTCAAATACTTATGATATATATGATTTAGATTCAACTGCATGCGAAACAAACGAGTTAGCTTCAAATCCATGCGATACACATGATTTAGCTTCAAATCAATACGAAGTAGAAGGCTTAGCTTCAAATTCATGCGAAACAAATGGTTTTGCTTCAAATACTTATGATATATATGATTTAGATTCAACTGCATGCGAAACAAACGAGTTAGATACAAATCCATGCGATACACACGATTTAGCTTCGAATTCATGCGAAACACATGGTTTAGCTTCATATTCATGCGAAACACATGGTTTATATTCAGATACTTTTGGTAACATGATTTAGCTTCAACTCCATGAGAATCAAACGAGTAAGCTTCAAATCAATGCGAAACACATGATTCAGCGTCAAATTCATGCGAAATACATGGTTTAGCTTCATATTCTTGCAAATCAGATGGTTTAGATTTAGATCCTTGTGATAAACATGATTTAGCTTCAACTGCATGCGAAACAATCGAGTTAGCTTCAAATCCATGCGAAACACATGATTTAGCTTCGAATCAAAGCGAAGAAGAAGGTCTATCTCGAAATCCATGAAAAACAAATGGTTTAGCTTCAAATACTTGTGATATACATGATTTAGCTTCAACTGCATGCGAAACAAACGAGTTAGCTTCAAATCCACGCGAAGCACATGATTTAGCTTCAAATTCATGCGAAACACATGGTTTAGCTTCATATTTTTGTTAAACAGGTGGTTTAGATTCAGATCCTTGTGATAAACATGATTTAGCTTCAACTGCATGCGAAACAAACGAGTTAGCTTCAAATTCATGCGAAACACATGGTTTAGCTTCATATTTTTGTTAAACAGGTGGTTTAGATTCAGATGCTTGTGATAAACATGATTTAGCTTCAACTGCATGCGAAACAAACAACTTAGCTTGAAATCCAGGCGAAACACATGATTTAGCTTCAAATTCATGCCAAACACATGGTTTAGCTTCAAATACTTGTGACATACATGATTTAGCTACAGCTGCATGCGAAACAAACGAGTAAGCTTCATATCCATGCAAATTACATTATTTAGCTTCAAATGAATGAGAAGTAGAAGGATTAGCTTGTATTCCATGCGCAACAAATGGTTTAGCTTAAACTACTTGTGTTATACATGATTTAGCTTCAGCTGCATGCGAAACAAACGAGTTATCTTCAAGTCCAAGCGGAACACATGATTTAGCTTCAAATCAATGCGAAGTAGAAGTCTTATCTTCGAACCCATGCGAGTCAAATGGTTTAGCTTCAAATACTTGTGATATACATGATGTGGCTTCAACTACATACGAAACAAACGAATTAGCTTCAAATCCATGCGAAACACATGATTTAGCATCAAATTCGTGCGTAACACATGGTTAAGCTTCATATTCTTGCGAAACAGATGGTTTAGATTCAGATCCTTGTGATAAACATGATTTAGCTTCAACTGCATGCGAAACGAACGTCTTAGCTTGAAATCCATGCGAAACACGTGATTTAACTTCAAATAAATGCGAAGTAGAAGTCATATCTTCGAATCCATGCGAGTCAAATGGTTTAGCTTCAAATACTTGTCATATACATGATTCAGGTTCAACTACATGCGAAACAAACGAGCTAGCTTCAAATCCCAGGGATACACATGATTTAGCTTCAAATAAATGCGAAGTAAATGGCTTAGCTTCAACTACATACGAATCAAATGGTTTATCTTCAAATACTTGTGATATACATGATTTAGATTCAACTGCATCCGAAACAAACGAGTTAGCTTCAAATCCCAGCGAAACAAATGATTTTGCTTCAAATAAATGCGAAGTAGAAGGCTTAGCTTCAAATCCATGCGAATCAAATGGTTTAGCTTCAAATACTTGTGATATACATGATTTAGCTTCAACTGCATGCGGAAACAAACGAGTTAGATTCAAATTCGTGCGAAACACATGGTTTATCTTCATATTCTTGCGAAACAAATGGGTTGGATTCAGATACTTGTGATAAACATGATTTAGCTTCAACTGCAGGCGAAACAAACGAGTTAGCTTCGTATCCAAGGGAAACACATGATTTAGCTTCAAATTAATTCGAAGTAGAAGACTTAGCGTCAAATCTAAGCGAAACATCTGACTTCGCTTCGAATCAATGCGAAGTTGAAGGCTTAGCTTCAAATCAATGCGTATCAAATTGTTTATCTTCAAATCAATGCGAAGCAAATGGTTTCGATTCAAATACTTGTGATAAACATTATTTAGATTCAACTGCATGCCAAACAAACGAGTTAGCTTCAAATCCATGCGAAATACATGATTTAGCTTTAAATCAATGCGATGTAGAAGGTTTAGCTTCAAATCTGTGCGATACAAATGATTTAGCTTCAAATACTCTCGATATTAGTGATATAGCTTCAAATGCAGACGAATCAAACGAGTTAGCTTCAAAATCTACGCGATACACATGATTTAGCTACAAATACATGCGATATAAGTGATATAGCTTCAAATGCAGGCGAAACAAACGAGTGAGCTTTAAATCCTAGCGTAACACATGACTTAACTTCAAATCAATGGGAAGTAGAAGATTTACCTTCAAATCCATGCGAAACAAAAGGTTTAGCTTCAAATACTTGTGATATACATGATTTAGCTGCAACTGCATGCGACACAAACGAGTTAGATTCAAGTCCATGTGAAACACATGACTTAGCTTCAAATCAATGCGATGTAGATGGTTTAGCTTCAAATCCATGCAAAACACGTGATTTAGCTTCCAATTAATGGGAAGTAGAAGGCTTAGCTTCAAATCCATGCGAAACAAATGATTTAGTTTCAAATCAATTCCTAGTGGAAGGATTAGGTTCCAATCCATGCGAAACAAATCATTTAGCTTCAAATACTTGCGATATAAGTGATATAGCTTCAAATGCAGACGAATCAAACGAGTGAGCTTTAAATCCAAGCGTAACACATGATTTAACTTCAAATCAATGGGATGTAGAAGATTTACCTTCAAATCCATGCGAAACAAATGGTTTAGCTTCGAATACTTGTGATATACATGATTTAGCTTCAACTGCATGCGAAACAAACGAGTTAGATTCAAATTCGTGCGAAACACATGGTTTATCTTCATATTCTTGCGAAACAAATGGGTTGGATTCAGATACTTGTGATAAACATGATTTAGCTTCAACTGCAGGCGAAACAAACGAGTTAGCTTCGTATCCAAGGGAAACACATGATTTAGCTTCAAATTAATTCGAAGTAGAAGGCTTAGCGTCAAATCTAAGCGAAACATCTGACTTCGCTTCGAATCAATGCGAAGTTGAAGGCTTAGCTTCAAATCAATGCGTATCAAATTGTTTATCTTCAAATCAATGCGATGCAAATGGTTTCGATTCAAATACTTGTGATAAACATGATTTAGATTCAACTGCATGCCAAACAAACGAGTTAGCTTCAAATCCATGCGAAATACATGATTTAGCTTCAAATCAATGCGGTGTAGAAGGTTTAGCTTCAAATCTGTGCGACACAAATGATTTAGCTTCGAATACTTGCTATATAAGTGAAATAGCTTCAAATGCAGGCGAAACAAACGACTTAGCTTCAAATCCAAGCGAAACACATGATTTAGCTTCAAATCAATGCGAAATAGAAGGCTTAGCATCAAATCCATGCGACACAAATTATTTTGCTTCTTATACTTGCGATATAAGTGATATAGCTTCAAATGCAGGCGAAACAAACGAGTGAGCTTTAAATCCAAGCCTAACACATGATTTAACTTCAAATCAATGGGAAGTAGAAGATTTACCTTCAAATCCATGCGAAACAAATGGTTTAGCTTCAAATACTTGTGATATACATGATTTTGCTTCAAGTGCAGGTGAAACAAACGAGTAGGCTTCAAATCCATGCGAAACACATTATTTAGATTCAAATTAATTCGAAACACATGGTTTAGCTTAATATTCATGCGAAACATATGGCTCAGCTTCAAATACTTGTGGTATACATGATTGAGCTTCAACTGCATGCGAAACAAACGAGTTATCTTCAAATCCATGCGAAACACAAGATTTAGCTTCAAATCAATGCAAAGTAGAAGGCTTAGCATCAAATCCATGCGACACAAATGGTTTAGCTTCAAATACTTGGGATATGCATGATTTAGCTTCAACTGCATGCGAAGCAAACGAGTTAGCTTCAAATCCAAGCGGAACACATGATCTAGCTTCGAATTCGTGCGAAACACATGGTCTATCTTCATATTCTTGCGAAACAAATGGTTTGGATTCAGATACTTGTGATAAACACGATTTAGCTTCAACTGCAGGCGAAACAAGCGAGTTAGCTTCAAATCCAAGGGAAACAAATGATTTAGCTTCAAAACAATGCTATGTAGAACGCTTAGCATCAAATCCATGCGATACAAATGATTTAGCTTCAAATCAATGCGAAGTAGAAGGTTTAGCTTCAAATCCATGGGAAACAAATGATTTAGCTTCAGATACTTGCGATATAAGTGATATAGCTTCAAATGCAGACTAATCAAACGAGTTTGCTGCAAAATCCATGCGAAACACATGATTTATCATCAAATCAATGCGCAGTAGAAGGCTTGGTTTCACATCCATGCGAAACAAATGGATTCGCTTCAGATACTTGCGATATAAGTGATTTAGCTTCAAACGCAGTCGAAACCAACGAGTAAGCTTCATATCCAAGCAAAACACATGATTTAGCTTGAAATCAGTGCGAAGTAGAAGGCTTAGCTTCGAATTCATGCGAATCAAATGATTAAGCAAATGGTTTAGCTTCAAGTACTTGCGATATAAGTGATATAGCTTCAAATGCAGACTAATCAAACGAGTTTGCTGCAAAATCCATGCGAAACACATGATTTATCTTCAAATCAATGCGCAGTAGAAGGCTTGGTTTCAAATCCATGCGAAACAAATGGATTCGCTTCAGATACTTGCGATATAAGTGATTTAGCTTCAAACGCAGTCGAAACCAACGAGTTAGCTTCAAATCCAAGCAAAACACATGATTTAGCTTGAAATCAGTGCGAAGTAGAAGTCTTAGCTTCGAATTCATGCGAATCAAATGATTAAGCAAATGGTTTAGCTTCAAATACTTGCGATATAAGTGATATAGCTTCAAATGCAGGCGGAACAAACGAGTTGGCTTCAAAATCCATGCGATACACACGATTTAGCTTCAAATCAATGCGAAACTAATGTTTTAGCTTCATAATCAATGCCAACTAGATGTCTTAGCTTCAAAACCATGCGAAACAAATGATTAAGCTTCAAATCAATGCGAAGTAGAAGGCTTATCTTCAAATCCATGCGAAACGAAAGTTTTAGCTTTAAATACTTGCGAATATAAGTGATATAGCTTCAAATACAGGCGACACAAACGAGTTTGCTTCAAATCCATGCGAAACAAATGATTTAGCTTCAAATCCAAGAGAAACACATGATTTAGCTTCAAATCAATGCGATGTAGAAGGCGTAGCTTCAAATCCATGCGAAACAAATTATTTAGCTTCAAACACTTGGGATATAGTTGATATAGCTTCAAATGCAGACGAATCAGAAGAGTTAGTTACAAAATCCATGCGACAAACATGATTTAGCTTCAAATCAATGCGAAGTAGAAGGCTTAGCTTCAAATCCATGCGAAACGAATGATATAACTTCAAATGCTTGCGGTATAAATGTAATAGCTTCAAATGCAGGCGGAACAAACAAGTTAGCTTCAAATCCATTTGTAACACATGGTTTAGCTTCTAATCAATGGGAAGTAGAAGGCTTAGCTTCAAATCCAAGCGAAACAGACGATTCAGCTTCAAATCAATGCGAAGTAGAAAGCTTAGCTTCCAATCCAAGCGAAACACATGATTTAGCATCAAACCAATGCGAAGTAGAATGCTTACCTTCAATTCCATCCGAATCAAAAGGTTTAGCTTCAAATACTTGTGATATACATTATTTCGTTTCAATTGTACGTGAAACAAACGTGTTAGCTTCAAATCCAAGCGAAACAGATGTTTAGCTTCAAATCAATGCGATGTAGAAGGCTTAGCTTCAAATCCATGCGGAACAAATGGTTCTGCTTCAAATACTTGTGACATACATGATTTAATTTCAACTGCATGTGAAACAAACGAGTTAGCTTCAAATCCATGTGAAACACATGATTTAGTTTCAAATCAATGCGAAGTAGAAGGCTTGGCTTCAAATCCATGCGAAACAAGTGATTTAGCTTCAAATACTTGCGATATAAGTGATATAGTTTCAACTGCAGGTGTAACAACCGAATTAGCTTCAAATCCATGCGAAACATATGATTTAGCTTCAAATACTTGCGATATAAGTGATATAGCTTCAAATGCAGACGAATCAAACGAATTAGCTTCAAAATCCATGCAATACACATGATTTAGCTTCAAATCAATGCGAAACTCATTATTTAGCTTCAAATCAATGCGATGTAGAAGGTTTAGCTTCAAATCTGTGCGACACAAATGATTTATCTTCAAATACTCTCGATATTAGTGATATAGCTTCAAATGCAGACGAATCAAACGGGTTAGCTTCAAATCCATGCGGTACACATGATGTAGCTGCAAATCAATGCGACGTAGAAGGTTTAGCTTCAAATCCATGCCAAACACATGATTTATCTTCAAATCCATGGGATGTAGAAGGTTTAGCTTCAAATCCATGAGAAACACATTATTTAGGTGCAAATCAGTGCGAAGTAGAAGGCTCAGGTACAAATCCATGCGATTCAAATTGTTCATTTTCAAATACTTGTGAAAGACATGATTTAGCTTCAACTGCATGCGAAACAAACGAGTTAGATTCAAATCCATGTGAAACACATGACTTAGCTTCAAATCAATGCGATGTAGATGGTTTAGCTTCAAATCCATGCAAAACACGTGATTTAGCATCCAATTAATGGGAAGTAGAAGGCTTAGCTTCAAATCCATGCGAAACAAATGATTTAGTTTCAAATCAATTCCTAGTGGAAGGATTAGGTTCAAATCCATGCGAAACAAATCATTTAGCTTCAAATACTTGCGATATAAGTGATATAGCTTCAAATGCAGACGAATCAAATGAGTTAGCTTCAAATCCATGCAATACACATGATGTAGCTGCAAATCAAGGCGACGTAGAAGGTTCAGCTTCAAATCCATGCGAAACAAATGGATTCGCTTCCGATACTTGCGATATAAGTGATATACCTTCAAACGCAGACAAATCAATCGAATTAGCTTCAAAATCCATACGATACACATGATTTAGCTTCAAATCAATGCGAAACTCATGATTTAGCTTCAAAATCAATGCGAACTAGATGTCTTAGCTTCAAAACCGTGCGAAACAAATGATTATGCTTCAAATCAATGCGAAGTAGGAAGCTTATCTTCAAATCCAAGCGAAACGAAAGATTTAGCTTTAAATACTTGCGAATATAAGTGATATAGCTTCAAATACAGGCGACACAAACGAGTTTGCTTCAAATCCATGCGAAACAGATGACTTAGCTTCAAATCCAAGCGAAACACATGATTTAGCTTCAAATCAATGCGATGTAGAAGGTTTAGCTTCAAATCTGTGCGACACAAATGATTTAGCTTCAAATACTCTCGATATTAGTGATATAGCTTCAAATGCAGACGAATCAAACGAGTTAGCTTCAAAATCTACGCGATACACATGATTTAGCTTCAAATCCATGGGATGTAGAAGGTTTAGCTTCAAATCCATGAGAAACACATTATTTAGGTGCAAATCAGTGCGAAGTAGAAGGCTCAGGTACAAATCCATGCGATTCAAATTGTTCATTTTCAAATACTTGTGAAAGACATGATTTAGCTTCAACTGCATGCGAAACAAATGAGTTAGATTCAAATCCATGTGAAACACATGACTTAGCTTCAAATCAATGCGATGTAGATGGTTTAGCTTCAAATCCATGCAAAACACGTGATTTAGCTTCCAATTAATGGGAAGTAGAAGGCTTAGCTTCAAATCCATGCGAAACAAATGATTTAGTTTCAAATCAATTCCTAGTGGAAGGATTAGGTTCAAATCCATGCGAAACAAATCATTTAGCTTCAAATACTTGCGATATAAGTGATATAGCTTCAAATGCAGACGAATCAAATGAGTTAGCTTCAAATCCATGCAATACACATGATGTAGCTGCAAATCAAGGCGACGTAGAAGGTTCAGCTTCAAATCCATGCGAAACAAATGGATTCGCTTCCGATACTTGCGATATAAGTGATATACCTTCAAACGCAGACAAATCAAACGAATTAGCTTCAAAATCCATACGATACACATGATTTAGCTTCAAATCAATGCGAAACTCATGATTTAGCTTCAAAATCAATGCGAACTAGATGTCTTAGCTTCAAAACCGTGCGAAACAAATGATTATGCTTCAAATCAATGCGAAGTAGGAAGCTTATCTTCAAATCCAAGCGAAACGAAAGATTTAGCTTTAAATACTTGCGAATATAAGTGATATAGCTTCAAATACAGGCGACACAAACGAGTTTGCTTCAAATCCATGCGAAACAGATGACTTAGCTTCAAATCCAAGCGAAACACATGATTTAGCTTCAAATCAATGCGATGTAGAAGGTTTAGCTTCAAATCTGTGCGACACAAATGATTTAGCTTCAAATACTCTCGATATTAGTGATATAGCTTCAAATGCAGACGAATCAAACGAGTTAGCTTCAAAATCTACGCGATACACATGATTTAGCTTCAAATACATGCGATATAAGTGATATAGCTTCAAATGCAGGCGAAACAAACGAGTGAGCTTTAAATCCTAGCGTAACACATGACTTAACTTCAAATCAATGGGAAGTAGAAGATTTACCTTCAAATCCATGCGAAACAAAAGGTTTAGCTTCGAATACTTGTGATATACATGATTTAGCTACAACTGCCTGCGAAACATACGAGTTGGCTTCAAATCCAAGCGAAACACTTGATTTAGCTTCAAATAAATGCGAAATAGAAGGCTTAGCATCAAATCCATGCGACACAAATTATTTAGCTTCATATACTTGCGATATAAGTGATATAGCTTCAAATGCAGGCGAAGCAAATGAGTGATATTCAAATCCAAGCGTAACACGTGATTTAACTTCAAATCAATGCGAAGAAGAAGGCATAGCATCAAATTCATGCAACACAAATTATTTAGCTTCTTATACTTGCTATATAAGTGAAATAGCTTCAAATGCTGGCGAAACAAACGAGTGAGCTTTAAATCCAAGCGTAACACATGATTTAACTTCAAATTAATGGGAAGTAGAAGATTTACCTTCAAATCCATGCGAAACAAATGGTTTGGCTTCAAATACTTGCGATATACATGATTTAGCTTCAACTGCATGCGAAACAAACGAGTTAGCTTCAAACCCAAGCGAAACACACGATTTAGCTTCAAATCAATACGAAATAGAAGGCTGAGCGTCAAATCCATGCGACACAAATTATTTAGCTTCATATACTTGCGATATAAGTGATATAGCTTCAAATGCAGGCGAAACAAACGAGTGATCTTCAAATCCAAGGGTAACACATGATTTAAGTTCAAATCAATGCGAAGCAGAAGATTTAGGTTCAAATACATGCGAAACAAATGGTTTAGCTTCAAATACTTGTGATATACATGATTTAGCTTGAACTGCATGCGAAACAAACGAGTTATCTTCAAATCCAAGCGAAAGACATGATTTAGCCTCAAATCAATGCGAAATAGAAGGCTTAGCATCAAATCCATGCAACACAAATTATTTAGCTTCTTATACTTGCGATATAAGTGATCTTGCTTCAAATGCAGGCGAAACAAACGAGTGAGCTTTAAATCCAATGGTAACACATGATTTAACTTCAAATCAATGAGAAGTAGAAGATTTACCTTCAAATACATGCGAAACAAATGGTTTAGCTTCAAATACTTGTGATATACATGATTTAGCTACAACTGCATGCGAAACAAACGAGTTAGCTTCAAATCCAAGCGAAACACATGATTTAGCTTCAAATCAATGCGAAATAGAAGGCTTAGCAACAAATCCGTGCGACACAAATTATTTATCTTCATATACATGCGATATAAGTGATCTAGCTTCAAATGCAGGCGAAACAAACGAGTGAGCTTTAAATCCAATGGTAACACATGATTTAACTTCAAATCAATGAGAAGTAGAAGATTTACCTTCAAATACATGCGAAACAAATGGTTTAGCTTCAAATACTTGTGATATACATGATTTAGCTACAACTGCATGCGAAACAAACGAGTTAGCTTCAAATCCAAGCGAAACACATGATTTAGCTTCAAATCAATGCGAAATAGAAGGCTTAGCAACAAATCCATGCGACACAAATTATTTTGCTTCATATACTTGCGATATAAGTGATATAGCTTCAAATGCAGGCGAAACAAACGAGTGATCTTCAAATCCAAGGGTAACACATGATTTAAGTTCAAATCAATGCGAAGCAGAAGATTTAGGTTCAAATACATGCGAAACAAATGGTTTAGCTTCAAATACTTGTGATATACATGATTTAGCTTGAACTGCATGCGAAACAAACGAGTTATCTTCAAATCCAAGCGAAAGACATGATTTAGCCTCAAATCAATGCGAAATAGAAGGCTTAGCATCTAATCCATGCGACACAAATTATTTAGCTTCATATACTTGCGATATAAGTGATATAGCTTCACATGCAGGCGAAACAAACGAGTGATCTTCAAATCCAAGCGTAACACATGAATTAACTTCAAATCAATGCGGAGTAGAAGATTTAGGTTCAAATAGATGCGACACAAATGGTTTAGCTTCAAATACTTGTGGTATACATGATTTAGCTTCAACTGCATGCGAAACAAACGAGTTAACTTCAAATCGAAGCGAAAAACATGATTTAGCTTCAAATTAATGCGAAATAGAAGGCCTACCTTCAAATCCATGCGACACAAATTATTTAGCTTCTTATACTTGCGATATAAGTGATTTAGCTTCAAATGCAGGGGAAACAAACAAGTTAGCTTCAAATCCATACGACTCTCATGGTTTAGCTTCAAATCAATGCGAAGTAGAAGATTTAGCTTCAAATCCATGCGAAACAAATGGTTTAGCTTCAAATACTTGTGGTATACATGATTTAGTTTCAATTGCATGCGATACAAACGAGTTAACTTCAAATCGAAGCGAAAAACATGATTTAGCTTCAAATTAATGCGAAATAGAAGGCCTACCTTCAAATCCATGCGAATCAAATGGATTAGCTTCAAATACTTTTGCTATACATGATTTTGCTTCAGCTGCATGCGAAACGAACGATTTAGCTTCACACCCAAGGGAAACACACGATTTAACTTCAAATCAATGCGAAGTAGAAGATTTAGCTTCAAATCCATGCGAAACAAATGGTTTAGCTTCAAATACTTGTGTTATACATGATTTTGCTTTAGCTGCATGAGAAACAAACGATTCAGCTTCACACCCAAGGGAAACACATGAATTAACTTCAAATCAATGCGAAGTAGGAGGCTTAGCATCAAATCCACGCAACACAAATTATTTAGCTTCTTATACTTGCGATATAAGTGATCTAGCTTCAAATGCAGGCGAAACAAACGAGTGATCTTCAAATCCAAGCGTAACACGTGATTTAACTTCAAATCAATGCGGAGTAGAAGATTTAGGTTCAAATAGATGCGACACAAATGGTTTAGCTTCAAATACTTGTGGTATACATGATTTAGCTTCAACTGCATGCGAAAAAAACGAGTTAGCTTCAAATCCAAGCGAAACACATGATTTAGCTTCAAATCAATGCGAAATAGAAGGCTTAGCATCAAATCCATGCGACACAAATTATTTAGCTTCTTATACTTGCGATATAAGTGATTTAGCTTCAAATGCAGGGGAAACAAACAAGTTAGCTTCAAATCCATACGACTCTCATGATTTAGCTTCAAATCAATGCGAAGTAGCAGATTTAGCTTCCAATCCATGCAAAACAAATGGTTTAGCTTCAAATACTTGTGGTATACATGATTTAGTTTCAATTGCATGCGATACAAACGAGTTAACTTCAAATCGAAGCGAAAAACATGATTTAGCTTCAAATTAATGCTAAATAGAAGGCCTAGCTTCAAATCCATGCGAATCAAATGGATTAGCTTCAAATACTTGTGATATACATGATTCAGCTTCAACTGCATGCGAAACAAACGAGTTAGCTTCAAATCCAAGCGAAACACATGACTTCGATTCAAATCAATGCGAAATAGAAGGATTAGCATCAAATCCATGCGACACATATTATTTAGCTTCATATACTTGCGATATAAGTGATATAGCTTCAAATGCAGGCGAAACAAACGAGTGATCTCCAAATCCAAGCGTAACACGTGATTTAACTTCAAATCAATGCGGAGTAGAAGTTTTAGGTTCAAATAGATGCGAAACAAATGGTTTAGCTTCAAATACTTGTGATATACATGATTTTGCTTCAGCTGCATGCGAAACAAACGGTTTAGCTTCACACCCAAGCGAAACACATGATTTAGCTTCAAATCAATGCGAAATAGAAGGCTTAGCATCAAATCCATGCGACACATATTATTTAGCTTCATATACTTGCGATATAAGTGATATAGCTTCAAATGCAGGCGAAACAAACGAGTGATCTTCAAATCCAAGCGTAACACATGATTTAACTTTAAATCAATGCATAGTAGAAGATTTAGGTTCAAATACATGCGAAACAAATGGTTTAACCTCAAATAATTGTGATATACATTATTTTGCTTCATTTGTATGCGAAACGAACGATTTAGCTTCACACCCAAGGGAAACACATGATTTAACCACAAATCAATGCTAAGTAGAAGGCTTAGCATCAAATCCATGCAACACAAATTATTTAGCTTCTTATACTTGCGATATAAGTGATGTAGCTTCAAATGCAGGCGAAACAAACGAGTGAGCTTTAAATCCAAGAGTAACACATGATTTAACTTCAAATCAATGGGAATTAGAAGATTTACCTTCAAATCCATGCGAAACAAATGGTTTAGCTTCAAATAACTGTGATATACATGATTTTGCTTCATTTGCATGCGAAACGAACGATTTAGCTTCACACCCAAGGGAAACACATGATTTAACTCAAATCAATGCGAAGTAGGAGGCTTAGCATCAAATCCATGCAACACAAATTATTTAGCTTCTTATACTTGCGATATAAGTGATATAGCTTCAAATGCAGGCGAAACAAACGAGTGAGCTTCCAATCCAAGCGTAACACATGATTTAACTTCAAATCAATGGGAAGTAGCAGATTTACCTTCAAATCCATGCGAAACAAATGGTTTAGCTACAAATACTTGTGATATACATGATTTAGCTTCAACTGCATGCGAAACAAACGAGTTAGCTTCAAATCCAAGCGAAACACATGATTTAGCTTCAAATCAATGCGATATAGAAGGCTTAGCTTCAAATCCATGCGACACAAATTATTTAGCTTCTTATAGTTGCGATATAAGTGATTTAGCTTCAAATGCAGGGGAAACAAACAAGTTAGCTTCAAATCAATGCGAAGTAGAAGATTTAGCTTCAAATCCATGCGAAACAAATGGTTTAGCTTCAAATACTTGTGGTATACATGATTTAGTTTCAATTGCATGCGATACAAACGAGTTAACTTCAAATCGAAGCGAAAAACATGATTTAGCTTCAAATTAATGCTAAATAGAAGGCCTAGCTTCAAATCCATGCGAATCAAATGGATTAGCTTCAAATACTTTTGATATACATGATTTTGCTTCAGCTGCATGTGAAACAAACGAGTTAGCTTAAAATCCAAGCGAAACACATTATTTAGTTTCAAATCAATGCGAAGTAGAAGATTTAGGTTCAAATACATGCGAAACAAATGGTTTAGCTTCAAATAATTGTGATATACATGATTTCGCTTCATTTGCATGCGAAACGAACGATTTAGCTTCACACCCAAGGGAACCACATGATTTAACTTCAAATCAATGCGAAGTAGAAGGCTTAGCATCAAATCCATGCAACACAAATTATTTAGCTTCTTATACTTGCGATACAAGTGATATAGCTTCAAATGCAGGTGAAACAAACGAGTGAGCTTTATATCCAAGCGTAACACATGATTTAACGTCAAATCAATGGGACGTAGAAGATTTACCTTCAAATCCATGCGAAACAAATGGTTTAGCTTCAAATACTTGTGATATACATGATTTCGCTTCAACTACATGCGAAACAAACGAGTGATCTTCAAATCCAAGCGTAACACATGATTTAACTTCAAATCAATGCAAAGTAGAAGATTTAGGTTCAAATGCATGCGAAACAAATGGTTTAACTTCAAATAATTGTGATATACATGATTTTGCTTCATTTGCATGCGAAACGAACGATTTAGCTTCACACCCAAGCGAAACACATTATTTAGTTTCAAATCAATGCGAAGTAGAAGGCTTAGCATCAAATCCATGCAACACAAATTATTTAGCTTCTTATACTTGCGATATAAGTGATGTAGCTTCAAATGCAGGCGAAACAAACGAGTGAGCTTTAAATCCAAGAGTAACACATGATTTAGCTTCAAATCAATGCGGAGTAGATGGCTCATCTTCGAAACCATGCGAAACCAATGGTTTAGCTTCAAATACTTGTGATATACATGATTTAGCTTCAAGTGCATGCGAAACAAACGAGATAGCTTCAAATCCATGCGAAACATATAATTTAGATTCAAATCAATGCGAAATAGAAGGCTTAGCATCAAATCCATGCGACACAAATTATTTAGCTTCATATACTTGCGATATAAGTGATATAGATAAAAATGCATGCGAAACAAAAGAGTGAGATTTAAATCCAAGCGTAACACATGATTTAACTTCAAATCAATGCGAAGTAGAAGATTTACCTTCAAATCCATGCGAAACAAATGGTTTAGCTTCAAATACTTGTGATATACATGATGTAGCTTCAACTGCATGCGAAACAAACGAGGTAGCTTCAAACCCATGCTAGTCACATGATTTAGCTTCAAATCAATGCGGAGTAGATGGCTTATCTACGAAACCATGCGAAACCAATGGTTTAGCTTCAAATACTTGTGATATACATGATTTTGCTTTAGCTGCATGAGAAACAAGCGATTTAGCTTCACACTCAAGGGAAACAAATGATTTAACTTCAAATCAATGCGAAGAAGAAGGCATAGCATATCCATGCAACACAAATTATTTAGCTTCTTATACTTTCCATATAAGTGATATAGCTTCAAATGCAGGCGAAACAAACGAATGAGCCTTAAGTCCAAGCGTAACACATGATTTAACTTCAAATCAATGGGAATTAGAAGATTTACCTTCAAATCCATGCGAAACAAATGGTTTAGCTTCAAATAATTGTGATATACATGATTTCGCTTCATTTGCATGCGAAACGAACGATTTAGCTTCACACCCAAGGGAACCACATGATTTAACTTCAAATCAATGCGAAGTAGAAGGCTTAGCATCAAATCCATGCAACACAAATTATTTAGCTTCTTATACTTGCGATACAAGTGATATAGCTTCAAATGCTGGTGAAACAAACGAGTGAGCTTTATATCCAAGCGTAACACATGATTTAACGTCAAATCAATGGGACGTAGAAGATTTACCTTCAAATCCATGCGAAACAAATGGTTTAGCTTCAAATACTTGTGATATACATGATTTCGCTTCAACTACATGCGAAACAAACGAGTTGGCTTCAAATCCAAGCGAAAGACATGATTTAGCTTCAAATCAATGCGAAATAGAAGGCTTAGCATCTAATCCATGCGACACAAATTATTTAGCTTCATATACTTGCGATATAAGTGATATGGCTTCACATGCAGGCGAAACAAACGAGTGATCTTCAAATCCAAGCGTAACGCATGATTTAACTTCAAATCAATGCGGAGTAGAAGATTTAGGTTCAAATAGATGCGACACAAATGGTTTAGCTTCAAATACTTGTGGTATACATGATTTAGCTTCAACTGCATGCGAAACAAACGAGTTAGCTTCAAATCCAAGCGAAACACATGATTTAGCTTCAAATCAATGCGAAATAGAAGGCTTAGCAACAAATCCGTGCGACACAAATTATTTATCTTCATATACATGCGATATAAGTGATCTAGCTTCAAATGCAGGCGAAACAAACGAGTGAGCTTTAAATCCAATGGTAACACATGATTTAACTTCAAATCAATGAGAAGTAGAAGATTTACCTTCAAATACATGCGAAACAAATGGTTTAGCTTCAAATACTTGTGATATACATGATTTAGCTACAACTGCATGCGAAACAAACGAGTTAGCTTCAAATCCAAGCGAAACACATGATTTAGCTTCAAATCAATGCGAAATAGAAGGCTTAGCAACAAATCCATGCGACACAAATTATTTTGCTTCATATACTTGCGATATAAGTGATATAGCTTCAAATGCAGGCGAAACAAACGAGTGATCTTCAAATCCAAGGGTAACACATGATTTAAGTTCAAATCAATGCGAAGCAGAAGATTTAGGTTCAAATACATGCGAAACAAATGGTTTAGCTTCAAATACTTGTGATATACATGATTTAGCTTGAACTGCATGCGAAACAAACGAGTTATCTTCAAATCCAAGCGAAAGACATGATTTAGCCTCAAATCAATGCGAAATAGAAGGCTTAGCATCTAATCCATGCGACACAAATTATTTAGCTTCATATACTTGCGATATAAGTGATATAGCTTCACATGCAGGCGAAACAAACGAGTGATCTTCAAATCCAAGCGTAACACATGATTTAACTTCAAATCAATGCGGAGTAGAAGATTTAGGTTCAAATAGATGCGACACAAATGGTTTAGCTTCAAATACTTGTGGTATACATGATTTAGCTTCAACTGCATGCGAAACAAACGAGTTAACTTCAAATCGAAGCGAAAAACATGATTTAGCTTCAAATTAATGCGAAATAGAAGGCCTACCTTCAAATCCATGCGAATCAAATGGATTAGCTTCAAATACTTTTGCTATACATGATTTTGCTTCAGCTGCATGCGAAACGAACGATTTAGCTTCACACCCAAGGGAAACACACGATTTAACTTCAAATCAATGCGAAGTAGAAGATTTAGCTTCAAATCCATGCGAAACAAATGGTTTAGCTTCAAATACTTGTGTTATACATGATTTTGCTTTAGCTGCATGAGAAACAAACGATTCAGCTTCACACCCAAGGGAAACACATGAATTAACTTCAAATCAATGCGAAGTAGGAGGCTTAGCAACAAATCCACGCAACACAAATTATTTAGCTTCTTATACTTGCGATATAAGTGATCTAGCTTCAAATGCAGGCGAAACAAACGAGTGATCTTCAAATCCAAGCGTAACACGTGATTTAACTTCAAATCAATGCGGAGTAGAAGATTTAGGTTCAAATAGATGCGACACAAATGGTTTAGCTTCAAATACTTGTGGTATACATGATTTAGCTTCAACTGCATGCGAAAAAAACGAGTTAGCTTCAAATCCAAGCGAAACACATGATTTAGCTTCAAATCAATGCGAAATAGAAGGCTTAGCATCAAATCCATGCGACACAAATTATTTAGCTTCTTATACTTGCGATATAAGTGATTTAGCTTCAAATGCAGGGGAAACAAACAAGTTAGCTTCAAATCCATACGACTCTCATGATTTAGCTTCAAATCAATGCGAAGTAGCAGATTTAGCTTCCAATCCATGCAAAACAAATGGTTTAGCTTCAAATACTTGTGGTATACATGATTTAGTTTCAATTGCATGCGATACAAACGAGTTAACTTCAAATCGAAGCGAAAAACATGATTTAGCTTCAAATTAATGCTAAATAGAAGGCCTAGCTTCAAATCCATGCGAATCAAATGGATTAGCTTCAAATACTTGTGATATACATGATTCAGCTTCAACTGCATGCGAAACAAACGAGTTAGCTTCAAATCCAAGCGAAACACATGACTTCGATTCAAATCAATGCGAAATAGAAGGATTAGCATCAAATCCATGCGACACATATTATTTAGCTTCATATACTTGCGATATAAGTGATATAGCTTCAAATGCAGGCGAAACAAACGAGTGATCTCCAAATCCAAGCGTAACACGTGATTTAACTTCAAATCAATGCGGAGTAGAAGTTTTAGGTTCAAATAGATGCGAAACAAATGGTTTAGCTTCAAATACTTGTGATATACATGATTTTGCTTCAGCTGCATGCGAAACAAACGGTTTAGCTTCACACCCAAGCGAAACACATGATTTAGCTTCAAATCAATGCGAAATAGAAGGCTTAGAATCAAATCCATGCGACACATATTATTTAGCTTCATATACTTGCGATATATGTGATATAGCTTCAAATGCAGGCGAAACAAACGAGTGATCTTCAAATCCAAGCGTAACACATGATTTAACTTTAAATCAATGCATAGTAGAAGATTTAGGTTCAAATACATGCGAAACAAATGGTTTAACCTCAAATAATTGTGATATACATTATTTTGCTTCATTTGTATGCGAAACGAACGATTTAGCTTCACACCCAAGGGAAACACATGATTTAACCTCAAATCAATGCTAAGTAGAAGGCTTAGCATCAAATCCATGCAACACAAATTATTTAGCTTCTTATACTTGCGATATAAGTGATATAGATTCAAATGCAGGCGAAACAAACGAGTGTGCTTTAAATCCAAGCGTAACACATGATTTAACTTCAAATCAATGGGAAGTAGTAGATTTACCTTCAAATCCATGCGAAACAAATGGTTTAGCTTCAAATACTTGTGATATACATGATTTTGCTTCAGCTGCATGCGGAACAAACGATTTAGCTTCACACCCAAGCGAAACACATTATTTAGTTTCAAATCAATGCGAAGTAGAAGGCTTAGCATCAAATCCATGCAACACAAATTATTTAGCTTCTTATACTTGCGATATAAGTGATGTAGCTTCAAATGCAGGCGAAACAAACGAGTGAGCTTTAAATCCAAGAGTAACACATGATTTAACTTCAAATCAATGGGAATTAGAAGATTTACCTTCAAATCCATGCGAAACAAATGGTTTAGCTTCAAATAACTGTGATATACATGATTTTGCTTCATTTGCATGCGAAACGAACGATTTAGCTTCACACCCAAGGGAAACACATGATTTAACTTCAAATCAATGCGAAGTAGGAGGCTTAGCATCAAATCCATGCAACACAAATTATTTAGCTTCTTATACTTGCGATATAAGTGATATAGCTTCAAATGCAGGCGAAACAAACGAGTGAGCTTCCAATCCAAGCGTAACACATGATTTAACTTCAAATCAATGGGAAGTAGCAGATTTACCTTCAAATCCATGCGAAACAAATGGTTTAGCTACAAATACTTGTGATATACATGATTTAGCTTCAACTGCATGCGAAACAAACGAGTTAGCTTCAAATCCAAGCGAAACACATGATTTAGCTTCAAATCAATGCGATATAGAAGGCTTAGCTTCAAATCCATGCGACACAAATTATTTAGCTTCTTATAGTTGCGATATAAGTGATTTAGCTTCAAATGCAGGGGAAACAAACAAGTTAGCTTCAAATCAATGCGAAGTAGAAGATTTAGCTTCAAATCCATGCGAAACAAATGGTTTAGCTTCAAATACTTGTGGTATACATGATTTAGTTTCAATTGCATGCGATACAAACGAGTTAACTTCAAATCGAAGCGAAAAACATGATTTAGCTTCAAATTAATGCTAAATAGAAGGCCTAGCTTCAAATCCATGCGAATCAAATGGATTAGCTTCAAATACTTTTGATATACATGATTTTGCTTCAGCTGCATGTGAAACAAACGAGTTAGCTTAAAATCCAAGCGAAACACATTATTTAGTTTCAAATCAATGCGAAGTAGAAGATTTAGGTTCAAATACATGCGAAACAAATGGTTTAGCTTCAAATAATTGTGATATACATGATTTCGCTTCATTTGCATGCGAAACGAACGATTTAGCTTCACACCCAAGGGAACCACATGATTTAACTTCAAATCAATGCGAAGTAGAAGGCTTAGCATCAAATCCATGCAACACAAATTATTTAGCTTCTTATACTTGCGATACAAGTGATATAGCTTCAAATGCAGGTGAAACAAACGAGTGAGCTTTATATCCAAGCGTAACACATGATTTAACGTCAAATCAATGGGACGTAGAAGATTTACCTTCAAATCCATGCGAAACAAATGGTTTAGCTTCAAATACTTGTGATATACATGATTTCGCTTCAACTACATGCGAAACAAACGAATGATCTTCAAATCCAAGCGTAACACATGATTTAACTTCAAATCAATGCAAAGTAGAAGATTTAGGTTCAAATGCATGCGAAACAAATGGTTTAACTTCAAATAATTGTGATATACATGATTTTGCTTCATTTGCATGCGAAACGAACGATTTAGCTTCACACCCAAGCGAAACACATTATTTAGTTTCAAATCAATGCGAAGTAGAAGGCTTAGCATCAAATCCATACAACACAAATTATTTAGCTTCTTATACTTGCGATATAAGTGATGTAGCTTCAAATGCAGGCGAAACAAACGAGTGAGCTTTAAATCCAAGAGTAACACATGATTTAGCTTCAAATCAATGCGGAGTAGATGGCTCATCTTCGAAACCATGCGAAACCAATGGTTTAGCTTCAAATACTTGTGATATACATGATTTAGCTTCAAGTGCATGCGAAACAAACGAGATAGCTTCAAATCCATGCGAAACACATAATTTAGATTCAAATCAATGCGAAATAGAAGGCTTAGCATCAAATCCATGCGACACAAATTATTTAGCTTCATATACTTGCGATATAAGTGATATAGATAAAAATGCATGCGAAACAAAAGAGTGAGATTTAAATCCAAGCGTAACACATGATTTAACTTCAAATCAATGCGAAGTAGAAGATTTACCTTCAAATCCATGCGAAACAAATGGTTTAGCTTCAAATACTTGTGATATACATGATGTAGCTTCAACTGCATGCGAAACAAACGAGGTAGCTTCAAACCCATGCTAGTCACATGATTTAGCTTCAAATCAATGCGGAGTAGATGGCTTATCTACGAAACCATGCGAAACCAATGGTTTAGCTTCAAATACTTGTGATATACATGATTTTGCTTTAGCTGCATGAGAAACAAGCGATTTAGCTTCACACTCAAGGGAAACAAATGATTTAACTTCAAATCAATGCGAAGAAGAAGGCATAGCATATCCATGCAACACAAATTATTTAGCTTCTTATACTTTCCATATAAGTGATATAGCTTCAAATGCAGGCGAAACAAACGAATGAGCCTTAAGTCCAAGCGTAACACATGATTTAACTTCAAATCAATGGGAATTAGAAGATTTACCTTCAAATCCATGCGAAACAAATGGTTTAGCTTCAAATAATTGTGATATACATGATTCCGCTTCATTTGCATGCGAAACGAACGATTTAGCTTCACACCCAAGGGAACCACATGATTTAACTTCAAATCAATGCGAAGTAGAAGGCTTAGCATCAAATCCATGCAACACAAATTATTTAGCTTCTTATACTTGCGATACAAGTGATATAGCTTCAAATGCTGGTGAAACAAACGAGTGAGCTTTATATCCAAGCGTAACACATGATTTAACGTCAAATCAATGGGACGTAGAAGATTTACCTTCAAATCCATGCGAAACAAATGGTTTAGCTTCAAATACTTGTGATATACATGATTTCGCTTCAACTACATGCGAAACAAACGAGTTGGCTTCAAATCCAAGCGAAAGACATGATTTAGCTTCAAATCAATGCGAAATAGAAGGCTTAGCATCTAATCCATGCGACACAAATTATTTAGCTTCATATACTTGCGATATAAGTGATATGGCTTCACATGCAGGCGAAACAAACGAGTGATCTTCAAATCCAAGCGTAACGCATGATTTAACTTCAAATCAATGCGGAGTAGAAGATTTAGGTTCAAATAGATGCGACACAAATGGTTTAGCTTCAAATACTTGTGGTATACATGATTTAGCTTCAACTGCATGCGAAACAAACGAGTTAGCTTCAAATCCAAGCGAAACACATGATTTAGCTTCAAATCAATGCGAAATAGAAGGCTTAGCATCAAATCCATGCGACACAAATTATTTAGCTTCTTATACTTGCGATATAAGTGATTTAGCTTCAAATGCAGGGGAAACAAACAAGTTAGCTTCAAATCCATACGACTCTCATGATTTAGCTTCAAATCAATGCGAAGTAGAAGATTTAGCTTCAAATCCATGCGAAACAAATGGTTTAGCTTCAAATACTTGTGTTATACATGATTTTGCTTTAGCTGCATGGGAAACAAACGATTCAGCTTCACACCCAAGGGAAACACATGAATTAACTTCAAATCAATGCGAAGTAGGAGGCTTAGCATCAAATCCACGCAACACAAATTATTTAGCTTCTTATACTTGCGATATAAGTGATCTAGCTTCAAATGCAGGCGAAACAAACGAGTGATCTTCAAATCCAAGCGTAACACGTGATTTAACTTCAAATCAATGCGGAGTAGAAGATTTAGGTTCAAATAGATGCGACACAAATGGTTTAGCTTCAAATACTTGTGGTATACATGATTTAGCTTCAACTGCATGCGAAAAAAACGAGTTAGCTTCAAATCCAAGCGAAACACATGATTTAGCTTCAAATCAATGCGAAATAGAAGGCTTAGCATCAAATCCATGCGACACAAATTATTTAGCTTCTTATACTTGCGATATAAGTGATTTAGCTTCAAATGCAGGGGAAACAAACAAGTTAGCTTCAAATCCATACGACTCTCATGATTTAGCTTCAAATCAATGCGAAGTAGCAGATTTAGCTTCCAATCCATGCAAAACAAATGGTTTAGCTTCAAATACTTGTGGTATACATGATTTAGTTTCAATTGCATGCGATACAAACGAGTTAACTTCAAATCGAAGCGAAAAACATGATTTAGCTTCAAATTAATGCTAAATAGAAGGCCTAGCTTCAAATCCATGCGAATCAAATGGATTAGCTTCAAATACTTGTGATATACATGATTCAGCTTCAACTGCATGCGAAACAAACGAGTTAGCTTCAAATCCAAGCGAAACACATGACTTCGATTCAAATCAATGCGAAATAGAAGGCTTAGCATCAAATCCATGCGACACATATTATTTAGCTTCATATACTTGCGATATAAGTGATATAGCTTCAAATGCAGGCGAAACAAACGAGTGATCTTCAAATCCAAGCGTAACACATGATTTAACTTTAAATCAATGCATAGTAGAAGATTTAGGTTCAAATACATGCGAAACAAATGGTTTAACCTCAAATAATTGTGATATACATTATTTTGCTTCATTTGTATGCGAAACGAACGATTTAGCTTCACACCCAAGGGAAACACACGATTTAACTTCAAATCAATTGCGAAGTAGAAGGCTTAGCATCAAATCCATGCAACACAAATTATTTAGCTTCTTATACTTGCGATATAAGTGATATACATTCAAATGCAGGCGAAACAAACGAGTGTGCTTTAAATCCAAGCGTAACACATGATTTAACTTCAAATCAATGGGAAGTAGTAGATTTACCTTCAAATCCATGTGAAACAAATGGTTTAGCTTCAAATACTTGTGATATACATGATTTTGCTTCAGCTGCATGCGGAACAAACGATTTAGCTTAACACCCAAGCGAAACACATTATTTAGTTTCAAATCAATGCGAAGTAGAAGGCTTAGCATCAAATCCATGCAACACAAATTATTTAGCTTCTTATACTTGCGATATAAGTGATGTAGCTTCAAATGCAGGCGAAACAAACGAGTGAGCTTTAAATCCAAGAGTAACACATGATTTAACTTCAAATCAATAGGAATTAGAAGATTTACCTTCAAATCCATGCGAAACAAATGGTTTAGCTTCAAATAATTGTGATATACATGATTTCGCTTCATTTGCATGCGAAACGAACGATTTAGCTTCACACCCAAGGGAACCACATGATTTAACTTCAAATCAATGCGAAGTAGAAGGCTTAGCATCAAATCCATGCAACACAAATTATTTAGCTTCTTATACTTGCGATACAAGTGATATAGCTTCAAATGCAGGCGAAACAAACGAGTGATCTTCAAATCCAAGCGTAACACATGATTTAACTTCAAATCAATGGGACGTAGAAGATTTACCTTCAAATCCATGCGAAACAAATGGTTTAGCTTCAAATACTTGTGATATACATGATTTAGTTTCAATTGCATGCGATACAAACGAGTTAACTTCAAATCGAAGCGAAAAACATGATTTAGCTTCAAATCAATGCGAAATAGAAGGCTTAGCATCAAATCCATGCGACACAAATTATTTAGCTTCTTATACTTGCGATATAAGTGATTTAGCTTCAAATGCAGGGGAAACAAACAAGTTAGCTTCAAATCCATACGACTCTCATGATTTAGCTTCAAATCAATGCGAAGTAGAAGATTTAGCTTCAAATCCATGCGAAACAAATGGTTTAGCTTCAAATACTTGTGGTATACATGATTTAGTTTCAATTGCATGCGATACAAACGAGTTAACTTCAAATCGAAGCGAAAAACATGATTTAGCTTCAAATTAATGCGAAATAGAAGGCCTACCTTCAAATCCATGCGAATCAAATGGTTTAGCTTCAAATACTTTTGCTATACATGATTTTGCTTCAGCTGCATGCGAAACGAACGATTTAGCTTCACACCCAAGGGAAACACACGATTTAACTCCAAATCAATGCGAAGTAGAAGATTTAGCTTCAAATCCATGCGAAACAAATGGTTTAGCTTCAAATACTTGTGGTATACATGATTTAGTTTCAATTGCATGCGATACAAACGAGTTAACTTCAAATCGAAGCGAAAAACATGATTTAGCTTCAAATTAATGCGAAATAGAAGGCCTACCTTCAAATCCATGCGAGTCAAATGGATTAGCTTCAAATACTTTTGCTATACATGATTTTGCTTCAGCTGCATGCGAAACGAACGATTTAGCTTCACACCCAAGGGAAACACACGATTTAACTTCAAATCAATGCGAAGTAGAAGATTTAGCTTCAAATCCATGCGAAACAAATGGTTTAGCTTCAAATACTTGTGTTATACATGATTTTGCTTTAGCTGCATGAGAAACAAACGATTCAGCTTCACACCCAAGGGAAACACATGAATTAACTTCAAATCAATGCGAAGTAGGAGGCTTAGCATCAAATCCATGCACCACAAATTATTTAGCTTCTTATACTTGCGATATAAGTGATCTAGCTTCAAATGCAGGCGAAACAAACGAGTGATCTTCAAATCCAAGCGTAACACGTGATTTAACTTCAAATCAATGCGGAGTAGAAGATTTAGGTTCAAATAGATGCGACACAAATGGTTTAGCTTCAAATACTTGTGGTATACATGATTTAGCTTCAACTGCATGCGAAAAAAACGAGTTAGCTTCAAATCCAAGCGAAACACATGATTTAGCTTCAAATCAATGCGAAATAGAAGGCTTAGCATCAAATCCATGCGACACAAATTATTTAGCTTCTTATACTTGCGATATAAGTGATTTAGCTTCAAATGCAGGGGCAACAAACAAGTTAGCTTCAAATCCATACGACTCTCATGATTTAGCTTCAAATCAATGCGAAGTAGCAGATTTAGCTTCCAATCCATGCAAAACAAATGGTTTAGTTTCAAATACTTGTGGTATACATGATTTAGGTTCAATTGCATGCGATACAAACGAGTTAACTTCAAATCGAAGCGAAAAACATGATTTAGCTTCAAATTAATGCTAAATAGAAGGCCTAGCTTCAAATCCATGCGAATCAAATGGATTAGCTTCAAATACTTGTGATATACATGATTCAGCTTCAACTGCATGCGAAACAAACGAGTTAGCTTCAAATCCAAGCGAAACACATGACTTCGATTCAAATCAATGCGAAATAGAAGGCTTAGCATCAAATCCATGCGACACATATTATTTAGCTTCATATACTTGCGATATAAGTGATATAGCTTCAAATGCAGGCGAAACAAACGAGTGATCTTCAAATCCAAGCGTAACACATGATTTAACTTCAATTCAAAGCGGAGTAGAAGTTTTAGGTTCAAATAGATGCGAAACAAATGGTTTAGCTTCAAATACTTGTGATATACATGATTTTGCTTCAGCTGCATGCGAAACAAACGGTTTAGCTTCACACCCAAGCGAAACACATGATTTAGCTTCAAATCAATGCGAAATAGAAGGCTTAGCATCAAATCCATGCGACACATATTATTTAGCTTCCTATACTTGCGATATAGGTGATATAGCTTCAAATGCAGGCGAAACAAACGAGTGATCTTCAAATCCAAGCGTAACACGTGATTTAACTTTAAATCAATGCATAGTAGAAGATTTAGGTTCAAATACATGCGAAACAAATGGTTTAACCTCAAATAATTGTGATATACATTATTTTGCTTCATTTGTATGCGAAACGAACGATTTAGCTTCACACCCAAGGGAAACACATGATTTAACTTCAAATCAATGCGAAGTAGAAGGCTTAGCATCAAATCCATGCAACACAAATTATTTAGCATCTTATACTTGCGATACAAGTGATATAGCTTCAAATGCAGGCGAAACAAACGAGTGATCTTCAAATCCAAGCGTAACACATGATTTAACTTCAAATCAATGGGACGTAGAAGATTTACCTTCAAATCCATGCGAAACAAATGGTTTAGCTTCAAATACTTGTGATATACATGATTTAGTTTCAATTGCATGCGATACAAACGAGTTAACTTCAAATCGAAGCGAAAAACATGATTTAGCTTCAAATCAATGCGAAATAGAAGGCTTAGCATCAAATCCATGCGACACAAATTATTTAGCTTCTTATACTTGCGATATAAGTGATTTAGCTTCAAATGCAGGGGAAACAAACAAGTTAGCTTCAAATCCATACGACTCTCATGATTTAGCTTCAAATCAATGCGAAGTAGAAGATTTAGCTTCAAATCCATGCGAAACAAATGGTTTAGCTTCAAATACTTGTGGTATACATGATTTAGTTTCAATTGCATGCGATACAAACGAGTTAACTTCAAATCGAAGCGAAAAACATGATTTAGCTTCAAATTAATGCGAAATAGAAGGCCTACCTTCAAATCCATGCGAGTCAAATGGATTAGCTTCAAATACTTTTGCTATACATGATTTTGCTTCAGCTGCATGCGAAACGAACGATTTAGCTTCACACCCAAGGGAAACACACGATTTAACTTCAAATCAATGCGAAGTAGAAGATTTAGCTTCAAATCCATGCGAAACAAATGGTTTAGCTTCAAATACTTGTGTTATACATGATTTTGCTTTAGCTGCATGAGAAACAAACGATTCAGCTTCACACCCAAGGGAAACACATGAATTAACTTCAAATCAATGCGAAGTAGGAGGCTTAGCATCAAATCCATGCACCACAAATTATTTAGCTTCTTATACTTGCGATATAAGTGATCTAGCTTCAAATGCAGGCGAAACAAACGAGTGATCTTCAAATCCAAGCGTAACACGTGATTTAACTTCAAATCAATGCGGAGTAGAAGATTTAGGTTCAAATAGATGCGACACAAATGGTTTAGCTTCAAATACTTGTGGTATACATGATTTAGCTTCAACTGCATGCGAAAAAAACGAGTTAGCTTCAAATCCAAGCGAAACACATGATTTAGCTTCAAATCAATGCGAAATAGAAGGCTTAGCATCAAATCCATGCGACACAAATTATTTAGCTTCTTATACTTGCGATATAAGTGATTTAGCTTCAAATGCAGGGGCAACAAACAAGTTAGCTTCAAATCCATACGACTCTCATGATTTAGCTTCAAATCAATGCGAAGTAGCAGATTTAGCTTCCAATCCATGCAAAACAAATGGTTTAGTTTCAAATACTTGTGGTATACATGATTTAGGTTCAATTGCATGCGATACAAACGAGTTAACTTCAAATCGAAGCGAAAAACATGATTTAGCTTCAAATTAATGCTAAATAGAAGGCCTAGCTTCAAATCCATGCGAATCAAATGGATTAGCTTCAAATACTTGTGATATACATGATTCAGCTTCAACTGCATGCGAAACAAACGAGTTAGCTTCAAATCCAAGCGAAACACATGACTTCGATTCAAATCAATGCGAAATAGAAGGCTTAGCATCAAATCCATGCGACACATATTATTTAGCTTCATATACTTGCGATATAAGTGATATAGCTTCAAATGCAGGCGAAACAAACGAGTGATCTTCAAATCCAAGCGTAACACATGATTTAACTTCAATTCAAAGCGGAGTAGAAGTTTTAGGTTCAAATAGATGCGAAACAAATGGTTTAGCTTCAAATACTTGTGATATACATGATTTTGCTTCAGCTGCATGCGAAACAAACGGTTTAGCTTCACACCCAAGCGAAACACATGATTTAGCTTCAAATCAATGCGAAATAGAAGGCTTAGCATCAAATCCATGCGACACATATTATTTAGCTTCCTATACTTGCGATATAGGTGATATAGCTTCAAATGCAGGCGAAACAAACGAGTGATCTTCAAATCCAAGCGTAACACGTGATTTAACTTTAAATCAATGCATAGTAGAAGATTTAGGTTCAAATACATGCGAAACAAATGGTTTAACCTCAAATAATTGTGATATACATTATTTTGCTTCATTTGTATGCGAAACGAACGATTTAGCTTCACACCCAAGGGAAACACATGATTTAACTTCAAATCAATGCGAAGTAGAAGGCTTAGCATCAAATCCATGCAACACAAATTATTTAGCATCTTATACTTGCGATATAAGTGATATAGCTTCAAATGCAGGTGAAACAAACGACTGAGCTGTATATCCAAGCGTAACACATGATTTAACGTCAAATCAATGGGACGTAGAAGATTTACCTTCAAATCCATGCGAAACAAATGGTTTAGCTTCAAATACTTGTGATATACATGATTCAGCTTCAACTGCATGCGAAACAAACGAGTTAGCTTCAAATCCAAGCGAAACACATGACTTCGATTCAAATCAATGCGAAATAGAAGGCTTAGCATCAAATCCATGCGACACATATTATTTAGCTTCATATACTTGCGATATAAGTGATATAGCTTCAAATGCAGGCGAAACAAACGAGTGATCTTCAAATCAAAGCGTAACACATGATTTAACTTCAAATCAATGCGGAGTAGAAGTTTTAGGTTCAAATACATGCGAAACAAATGGTTTAACCTCAAAGAATTGTGATATACATTATTTTGCTTCATTTGTATGCGAAACGAACGATTTAGCTTCACACCCAAGGGAAACACATGATTTAACTTCAAATCAATGCGAAGTAGAAGGCTTAGCATCAAATCCATGCAACACAAATTATTTAGCTTCTTATACTTGCGATATAAGTGATATAGATTCAAATGCAGGCGAAACAAACGAGTGTGCTTTAAATCCAAGCGTACCACATGATTTAACTTCAAATCAATGGGAAGTAGTAGATTTACCTTCAAATCCATGCGAAACAAATGGTTTAGCTTCAAATACTTGTGATATACATGATTTTGCTTCAGCTGCATGCGGAACAAACGATTTAGCTTCACACCCAAGCGAAACACATTATTTAGTTTCAAATCAATGCGAAGTAGAAGGCTTAGCATCAAATCCATGCAACACAAATTATTTAGCTTCTTATACTTGCGATATAAGTGATGTAGCTTCAAATGCAGGCGAAACAAACGAGTGAGCTTTAAATCCAAAAGTAACACATGATTTAACTTCAAATCAATGGGAATTAGAAGATTTACCTTCAAATCCATGCGAAACAAATGGTTTAGCTTCAAATAATTGTGATATACATGATTTTGCTTCATTTGCATGCGAAACGAACGATTTAGCTTCACACCCAAGGGAAACACATGATTTAACTTCAAATAAATGCGAAGAAGTAGGCTTAGCATCAAATCCATGCGACACATATTATTTGGCTTCATATACATGCGATATAAGTGATATAGCTTCAAATGCAGGCGAAACAAACGAGTGAGCTTTAAATCCAAGCGAAACACATGATTTAACTTCAAATCAATGCGAAATAGAAGGCTTAGCATCAAATCCATGCGACACATATTATTTGGCTTCATATACATGCGATATAAGTGATATAGCTTCAAATGCAGGCGAAACAAACGAGTGAGCTTTAAATCCAAGCGTAACACATGATTTAACTTCACATCAATGGGAAGTAGAAGATTTACCTTCAAATCCATGCGAAACAAATGGTTTAGCTTCAAATACTTGTGATATACATGATTTAGCTACAACTGGCTGTGAAACAAACGAGTTGGCTTCAAATCCAAGCGAAACACATGATTTAACTTCAAATCAATGCGAAGAAGAAGGCTTAGCATCAAATCCATGCGACACAAATTATTTAGCTAAATATACTTGCCATATAAGTGATAATGCTTCAAATGCAGGCGAAACAAACGTGTGAGCTTTAAATCCAAGGGTAACACATAATTTAACTTCAAATCAATGGGAAGTATAAGATTTACTTTTAAATACATGAGAAACAACTGGTTTAGCTTCAAATACTTGTGATATACATGATTTAGCTTCAAATGCAGGCGAAACAAACGAGTGATCTTCAAATCCAAGCGTAACATATGATTTAACTTCAAATCAATGCGAAGTAGAAGGCCGAGTTTCAAATCCATGCGAATCAAATGGATTAGCTTCAAATACTTTTGCTATACATGATTTTGCTTCAGCTGCATGCGAAACAAACGCTTTAGCTTCAAATCCAAGCGAAACACATTATTTAGTTTCAAATCAATGCGAAGTAGAAGATTTAGGTTCAAAAGCATGCGATACAAATGGTTTAGCTTCAAATACTTGTTATATACATGATTTTGCTTTAGCTGCATGAGAAACAAGCGATTTAGCTTCACACTCAAGGGAAACACATGATTTAACTTCAAATCAATGCGAAGAAGAAGGCTTAGCATCAAATCCATGCAACACAGATTATTTAGCTTCTTATACTTGCGATATAAATGATATAGCTTCAAATGCAGGCGAAACAAACGAGTGATCTTCAAATCCAAACGTAACATATGATTTAACTTCAAATCAATGCGAAGTAGAAGATTTAGGTTCAAATGCATGCGATACAAATGGTTTAGCTTCAAATACTTGTTATATACATGATTTTGCTTTAGCTGCATGAGAAACAAGCGATTTAGCTTCACACTCAAGGGAAACACATGATTTAACTTCAAATCAATGCGAAGAAGAAGGCTTAGCAACAAATCCATGCAACACAAATTATTTAGCTTCTTATACTTGCCATATAAGTGATATTGCTTCAAATGCAGGCGAAACAAACGAGTGAGCTTTAAATCCAAGGGTAACACATGATTTAACTTCAAATCAATGGGAAGTAGAAGATTTACCTTTAAATACATGCGAAACAAATGGTTTAGCTTCAAATACTTGTGATATACATGATTTAGCTTCAACTGCATGCGAAACAAACGAGTTAGCTTCAAATCCAAGCGAAACACATGATTTAGCTTCAAATGAATGCAAAGTAGAAGGCTTAGCATCAAATCCATGCGACACAAATTATTTAGCTTCTTATACTTGCGATATAAATGATATAGCTTCAAATGCAGGCGAAGCAAACGAGTGAGCTTTATATCCAAGGGTAACACATGATTTAACTTCAAATCAATGGGAAGTAGAAGATTTACCTTTAAATACATGCGAAACAAATGGTTTAGCTTCAAATACTTGTGATATACATGATTTAGCTTCAACTGCATGCGAAACAAACGATTTATCTCAAATCCAAGCAAAACACATGATTTAGCTTCAAATCAATACGAAATAGAAGGTTTAGCATCAAATCCATGCGACACAAATTATTCAGCTTCATATACTTTCGATATAAGTGATATTGCTTCAAATGCAGGCGTAACAAACGAGTGAGCTTTAAATCCAAGGGTAACACATGATTTAACTTCAAATCAATGGGAAGTAGAAGATTTACTTTTAAATACATGCGACACAAATGGTTTAGCTTCAAATACTTGTGATATACATGATTTAGCTTCAACTGCATGCGAAACAAACGAGTTAGCTTCAAATCCAAGCGAAACACATGATTTAGCTTCAAATCAATGCAAAGTAGAAGGCTTAGCATCAAACCCATGCGACACAAATTATTTAGCTTCTTATACTTGCGATATAAATGATATAGCTACAAATGCAGGCGAAAAAACGAGTGATCTTCAAATCCAAGCGTAACATATAATTTAACTTCAAATCAATGCGAAGTAGAAGGCCGAGCTTCAAATCCATGCGAATCAAATGGATTAGCTTCAAATACTTTTGCTATACATGATTTTGCTTCAGCTGCATGCGAAACAAACGCTTTAGCTTCAAATCCAAGCGAAACACATTATTTAGTTTCAAATCAATGCGAAGTAGAAGATTTAGGTTCAAATGCATGCGATACAAATGGTTTAGCTTCAAATACTTGTTATATACATGATTTTGCTTTAGCTGCATGCGAAACAAACGCTTTAGCTCCAAATCCAAGCGAAACACATTATTTAGTTTCAAATCAATGCGAAGTAGAAGATTTAGGTTCAAATGCATGCGATACAAATGGTTTAGCTTCAAATACTTGTTATATACATGATTTTGCTTTAGCTGCATGCGAAACAAACGAGTTAGCTTCAAATCCAAGCGAAAGACATGATTTAGCTTCAAATCAATGGAAAGTAGAAGGCTTAGCATCAAACCCATGCGACACAAATTATTTAGCTTCTTATACTTGCCATATAAGTGATATTGCTTCAAATGCAGGCGAAACAAACGAGTGAGCTTTAAATCCAAGGGTAACACATGATTTAACTTCAAATCAATGGGAAGTAGAAGATTTACTTTTAAATACATGCGACACAAATGGTTTAGCTTCAAATACTTGTGATATACATGATTTAGCTTCAACTGCATGCGAAACAAACGAGTTAGCTTCAAATCCAAGCGAAACACATGATTTAGCTTCAAATCAATGCAAAGTAGAAGGCTTAGCATCAAACCCATGCGACACAAATTATTTAGCTTCTTATACTTGCGATATAAATGATATAGCTACAAATGCAGGCGAAACAAACGAGTGATCTTCAAATCCAAGCGTAACATATAATTTAACTTCAAATCAATGCGAAGTAGAAGGCCGAGCTTCAAATCCATGCGAATCAAATGGATTAGCTTCAAATACTTTTGCTATACATGATTTTGCTTCAGCTGCAGGCGAAACAAACGCTTTAGCTTCAAATCCAAGCGAAACACATTATTTAGTTTCAAATCAATGCGAAGTAGAAGATTTAGGTTCAAATGCATGCGATACAAATGGTTTAGCTTCAAATACTTGTTATATACATGATTTTGCTTTAGCTGCATGCGAAACAAACGCTTTAGCTTCAAATCCAAGCGAAACACATTATTTAGTTTCAAATCAATGCGAAGTAGAAGATTTAGGTTCAAATGCATGCGATACAAATGGTTTAGCTTCAAATACTTGTTATATACATGATTTTGCTTTAGCTGCATGCGAAACAAACGAGTTAGCTTCAAAGCCAAGCGAAAGACATGATTTAGCTTCAAATCAATGGAAAGTAGAAGGCTTAGCATCAAACCCATGCGACACAAATTATTTAGCTTCTTATACTTGCCATATAAGTGATATTGCTTCAAATGCAGGCGAAACAAACGAGTGAGCTTTAAATCCAAGGGTAACACATGATTTAACTTCAAATCAATTGGAAGTAGAAGATTTACTTTTAAATACATGCGAAACAAATGGTTTAGCTTCAGATACTTGTGATATACATGATTTAGCTTCAACTGCATGCGAAACAAACGAGTTAGCTTCAAATCCAAGCGAAACACATGATTTAGCTTCAAATCAATGCGAAATAGAAGGCTTAGCATCAAATCCATGCGAAACACATGTTTTAGATTCAAATCAATGCGAAGTAGAAGGCTAAGCTTCAAATCCACGCGAAACACATGATTTAGCTTCAAATCAATGCGATGTAGAAGGATTAGCTTCAAATCCACCCGAAATAAATGATTTAGCTTCAAATCAGTGCAATGTAGAAGGTTTAGCTTCAAATCCACGCGAACCAAATGATTTAGCTTCAAACACTTGGGAAATAAGTGATAAGGTTTCAAATGTAGACGAATCAAACGAGTTAGATTCAAAATCCATGCGATACACATGATTTAGCTTCAAATCAATGCAAAGTAGAAGGATTAGCTTCAAATCCATGCGGAACAAACGATTGAGCTTGAAACACTTCGTATATAGGTGATATAGCTTCAGCTGCATGCGAAACAAACGAGTTAGCTTCAAGTCCATGCGAAACACATGATTTAGCTGCAAATCAATGCGATGTAGAAGGTTTAGCTTCAAATCCATGCGAGAAACATGATTTAGCATCTAATCAATGCGATGTAGAAGGCTTAGCTTCAAATCCATGCGAAACACATGATTTAGCTTCAAATCAGCGCGAAGTAGAAGGCTTAGGTTCAAATCCATGCGAACCAAATGGATCAGCTTCAAATCCATGCAAAACACATGATTTAGTTTCAAATCAATGCGAAGTAGAAGATTTAGGTTCAAATGCATGCGATACAAATGGTTTAGCTTCAAATACTTGTTATGTACATGATTTTGCTTTAGCTGCATGGGAAACAAGCGATTTAGCTTCACACTCAAGGGAAACACATGATTTAACTTCAAATCAATGCGAAGAAGAAGGCTTAGCAACAAATCCATGAAACACAAATTATTTAGCTTCTTATACTTGCCATATAAGTAATATTGCTTCAAATGCAGGCGAAACAAACGAGTGAGCTTTAAATCCAAGGGTAACACATGATTTAACTTCAAATCAATGGGAAGTAGAAGATTTACTTTTAAATACATGCGAAACAAATGGTTTAGCTTCAAATACTTGTGATATACATGATTTAGCTTCAACTGCATGCGAAACAAACGAGTTGGCTTCAAATCCAAGCGAAACACATGATTGAGCTTCAAATAAATGCGAAATAGAAGGCTTAGCATCAAATCCATGCAACACAAATTATTTAGCTTCTTATACTTGCCATATAAGTGATCCAGCTTCAAATGCAGGCGAAACAAACGAGTGAGCTTTAAATCCAAGCGTAACACATGATTTAACTTCAAATAAATCGGAAGTAGAAGATTTACCTTCAAATCCATGCGAAACAAATGGTTTAGCTTCAAATACTTATGAAATACATGATTTAGCTTCAACTGCATGCGAAACAAACGAGTTAGCTTCAAATCCAAGCGAAACACATGATTTAGTTTCAAATCAATGCGAAATAGTAGGCTTAGCATGAAATCCATGCGACACATATTATTTAGCTTCATATACATGCGATATAAGTGATATAGCTTCAAATGCAGGCGAAACAAACGAGTGAGCTTTAAATACAAGCGTAACACATGATTTAACTTCAAATCAATGCGAAGTAGAAGATTTACCTTCAAATACATGCGAAACAAATGGTTTAGCTTATTATTCATGCGAAACTGATGATTAAGATTCAGATAATTGTGATAAACTTGATTTAGCTTCAACTGCATGCGAAACAAACGAGTTGGCTTCAAATCCAAGCGAAACACATGATTGAGCTTCAAATAAATGCGAAATAGAAGGCTTAGCATCAAATCCATGCAACACAAATTATTTAGCTTCTTATACTTGCCATATAAGTGATCCAGCTTCAAATGCAGGCGAAACAAACGAGTGAGCTTTAAATCCAAGCGTAACACATGATTTAACTTCAAATCAATGGGAAGTAGAAGATTTACCTTCAAATCCATGCGAAACAAATGGTTTAGCTTCAAATACTTGTGATATACATGATTTAGCTATAACTGGTTGTGAAACAAACAAGTTGGCTTGAAATCCAAGCGAAACACATGATTTAACTTCAAATAAATGCGAAGAAGTAGGCTTAGCATCAAATCCATGCGACACATATTATTTGGCTTCATATACATGCGATATAAGTGATATAGCTTCAAATGCAGGCGAAACAAACGAGTGAGCTTTAAATCCAAGCGAAACACATGATTTAACTTCAAATCAATGCGAAATAGAAGGCTTAGCATCAAATCCATGCGACACATATTATTTGGCTTCATATACATGCGATATAAGTGATATAGCTTCAAATGCAGGCGAAACAAACGAGTGAGCTTTAAATCCAAGCGTAACACATGATTTAACTTCACATCAATGGGAAGTAGAAGATTTACCTTCAAATCCATGCGAAACAAATGGTTTAGCTTCAAATACTTGTGATATACATGATTTAGCTACAACTGGCTGTGAAACAAACGAGTTGGCTTCAAATCCAAGCGAAACACATGATTTAACTTCAAATCAATGCGAAGAAGAAGGCTTAGCATCAAATCCATGCGACACAAATTATTTAGCTAAATATACTTGCGATATAAGTGATATAGCTTCAAATGCATGCGAAACAAACGAGTTAGCTTCAAATCCAAGCGAAACACATGACTTACCTTCAAATCAATGCGAAATAGAAGGCTTAGCATCAAATCCATGCGACACAAATTATTTAGCTACATAAACTTGCGATATAAGTGATATAGCTTCAAATGCAGGCGAAACAAACGAGTGAGCTTTAAATCCAAGCGTAACACATGATTTAACTTCAAATCAATGCGAAGTAGAAGATTTACCTTCAAATACATGCGAAACAAATGGTTTAGCTTAATATTCATGCGAAACAGATGGTTAAGATTCAGATAATTGTGATAAACTTGATTTAGCTTCAACTGCATGCGAAACAAACGAGTTAGCTTCAAATCCAAGCGAAACACATGACTTACCTTCAAATCAATGCGAAATAGAAGGCTTAGCATCAAATCCATGCGACACAAATTATTTAGCTACATGTACTTGCGATATAAGTGATATAGCTTCAAATGCAGGCGAAACAAGCGAGTGAGCTTTAAATCCAAGGGTAACACATGATTTAACTTCAAATCAATGGGAAGTAGACGATTTACCTTCAAATCCATGCGAAACAAATGGTTTAGCTTCAAAAACTTGTGATATACATGACTTAGCTTCAACTGCATGCGAAACAAACGAGTTAGCTTCAAATCCAAGCGAAAGACATGATTTAGCTTCAAATCAATGGAAAGTAGAAGGCTTAGCATCAAACCCATGCAACACAAGTTATTTAGCTTCATATACTTGCGATATAAGTGATCTAGCTTCAAATGCAGGCGAAAGAAACGAGTGATCTTCAAATCCAAGCGTAAAACATGATTTAACTTCAAATCAATGCGAAGTAGAAGATTTAGGTTCAAATACATGCGAAACAAATGGTTTAGATT
The DNA here is from genome assembly GCF_051020955.1 of Megalopta genalis. Classification (NCBI taxonomy): domain Eukaryota; kingdom Metazoa; phylum Arthropoda; class Insecta; order Hymenoptera; family Halictidae; genus Megalopta; species Megalopta genalis. Next base: position 32,832,596 of record NC_135016.1, read on the forward strand.
CAAGCACTTGTGATATACATGATTTATCTTCAGATGCATGCGAAACAAACGATTTAGCTTCACACCCAAGGCAAACACATGATCTAACTTCAAATCAATGCGAAGTAGAAGGCTTAGCATCGAATACATGCGACACAAATTATTTAGCTTCAAATACTTTCGATATAAGTGATATAGCTTCAAATGCAGGCGAAGCAAACGAATGAGCTTTATATCCAAGCGTAAGACATGATTTAAAGTCAAATCAATGGGAAGTAGAAGATGTACCTTCAAATCCATGCGAAACAAATGGTATGGCTTCAAATACTTGTGATATACATGATTTAGCTTCATCTGCATGCGAAACAAACGAGTTAGCTTCAAATCCAAGCGAAACACATGATTTAGCTTCAAATCAATGCGAAATAGAAGGCGTAGCATCAAATCCATGCGACACAAATTATTTAGCTTCATATACTTGCGATATAAGTGATATAGCCTCAAATGCAGACGAAATAAACGAGTGATCTTCAAATCCAAGGGTAACACATAATTTAACTTCAAATCAATGGGAAGTAGAAGATTTAGGTTCAAATACATGCGAAACAAATGGTTTAGCTTCAAATACTTTTGCTATACATGATTTCGCTTCAGCTGCATGCGAAACAAACGCTTTAGCTTCAAATCCAAGCGAAACACATTATTTAGTTTCAAATCAATGCGAAGTAGAAGGTTTAGCATCAAATCCATGCAACACAAGTTATTTAGCTTCATATACTTGCGATATAAGTGATCTAGCTTCAAATGCAGGCGAAAGAAACGAGTGATCTTCAAATCCAAGCGTAAAACATGATTTAACTTCAAATCAATGCGAAGTAGAAGATTTAGGTTCAAATACATGCGAAACAAATGGTATAGATTCAAGCACTTGTGATATACATGATTTATCTTCAGATGCATGTGAAACAAACGATTTAGCTTCACACCCAAGGCAAACACATGATCTAACTTCAAATCAATGCGAAGTAGAAGGCTTAGCATCGAATCCATGCGACACAAATTATTTAGCTTCAAATACTTTCGATATAAGTGATATAGCTTCAAATGCAGGCGAAACAAACGAGTGATCTTCAAATCCAAGCGTAACACGTGATTTAACTTCAAATCAATGGGAAGTAGAAGATGTACCTTCAAATCCATGCGAAACAAATGGTATGGCATCAAATACTTGTGATATACATGATTTAGCTTCATCTGCATGCGAAACAAACGAGTTAGCTTCAAATCCAAGCGAAACACATGATTTAGCTTCAAATCAATGCGAAATAGAAGGCTTAGCATCAAATCCATGCGACACAAATTATTTAGCTTCATATACTTGCGATATAAGTGATATAGCCTCAAATGCAGACGAAATAAACGAGTGATCTTCAAATCCAAGGGTAACACATAATTTAACTTCAAATCAATGGGAAGTAGAAGATTTAGGTTCAAATACATGCGAAACAAATGGTTTAGCTTCAAATACTTGTGATATACATGATTTTGCTTTAGCTGCATGAGAAACAAGCGATTTAGTTTCACACTCAAGGGAAACACATGATTTAACTTCAAATCAATGCGAAGAAGAAGGCTTAGCATCAAATCCATGCAACACAAATTATTTAGCTTCTTATACTTGCCATATAAGTGATATTGCTTCAAATGCAGGCGAAACAAACGAGTGAGCTTTAAATCCAAGGGTAACACATGATTTAGCTTCAAATCAATGCGAAATAGAAGGCTTAGCATCAAATCCATGAGACACAAATTATTTAGCTTCATATACTTGCGATATAACTGATATAGCTTCAAATGCAGACGAAATAAACGAGTGATCTTCAAATCCAAGGGTAACACATGATTTAACTTCAAATCAATGGGAAGTAGAAGATTTACTTTTAAATACATGCGAAACAATTGGTTTAGCTTCAAATACTTGTGATATACATGACTTAGCTTCAACTGCATGCGAAACAAACGAGTTAGCTTCAAATCCAAGCGAAAGACATGATTTAGCTTCAAATCAATGGAAAGTAGAAGGCTTAGCATCAAACCCATGCAACACAAGTTATTTAGCTTCATATACTTGCGATATAAGTGATCTAGCTTCAAATGCAGGCGAAAGAAACGAGTGATCTTCAAATCCAAGCGTAAAACATGATTTAACTTCAAATCAATGCGAAGTAGAAGATTTAGGTTCAAATACATGCGAAACAAATGGTTTAGATTCAAGCACTTGTGATATACATGATTTATCTTCAGATGCATGCGAAACAAACGATATAGCTTCACACCCAAGGCAAACACATGATCTAACTTCAAATCAATGCGAAGTAGAAGACTTAGCATCGAATCCATGCGACACAAATTATTTAGCTTCAAATACTTTCGATATAAGTTATATAGCTTCAAATGCAGGCGAAACAAACGATTGATCTTCAAATCCAAGCGTAACACGTGATTTAACTTCAAAGCAATGCGAAGTAGAAGATTTAGGTTCAAATACATGCGAAACAAATGGTTTAGCTTCAAATACTTGTGATATACATGACTTAGCTTCAACTGCATGCGAAACAAACGAGTTAGCTTCAAATCCAAGCGAAAGACATGATTTAGCTTCAAATCAATGGAAAGTAGAAGGCTTAGCATCAAACCCATGCGACACAAATTATTTAGCTTCTTATACTTGCCATATAAGTGATAATGCTTCAAATGCAGGCGAAACATACGAGTGAGCTTTAAATCCAAGGGTAACACATGATTTAACTTCAAATCATTGGGAAGTATAAGATTTACTTTTAAATACATGAGAAACAAATGGTTTAGCTTCAAATACTTGTGATATACATGATTTAGCTTCAAATGCAGGCGAAACAAACGAGTGATCTTCAAATCCAAGCGTAACATATGGTTTAACTTCAAATCAGTGCGAAGTAGAAGGCCGAGCTTCAAATCCATGCGAATCAAATGGATTAGCTTCAAATACTTTTGCTATACACGATTTTGCTTCAGCTGCATGCGAAACAAACGCTTTAGCTTCAAATCCAAGCGAAACACATTATTTAGTTTCAAATCAATGCGAAGTAGAAGATTTAGGTTCAAATGCATGCGATACAAATGGTTTAGCTTCAAATACTTGTTATATACATGATTTTGCTTTAGCTGCATGAGAAACAAGCGATTTAGCTTCACACTCAAGGGAAACACATGATTTAGATTCAAATCAATGCAAAGTAGAAGGCTTAGCATCAAATCCATGCGACACAAATTATTTAGGTTCTTCTACTTGCGATATAAGTGATATTGCTTCAAATGCAGGCGAAACAAACGAGTGAGCTTTAAATCCAAGAGTAACACATAATTTAACTTCAAATCAATGGGAAGTAGAAGATTTACTTTTAAATACATGCGAAACAAATGGTTTAGCTTCAACTACTTGTGATATACATGATTTAGCTACAACTGCCTGCGAAACAAACGAGTTGGCTTCAAATCCAAGCGAAACACATGACTTAGCTTCAAATCAATGCGAAATAGTACGCTTAGCATCAAATCCATGCGACACATATTATTTAGCTTCGTATACTTGCGATATAAGTGATACTGCTTCAAATGCAGGCGAAACAAGCGAGTGATCTTCAAATCCAAGCGTAACACATGATTTAACTTCAAATCAATGCGAAGTAGAAGATTTAGGTTCAAATACATGCGAAACAAATGGTTTAGCTTCAAATACTTGTGATATACATGATTTAGCTTCAAATGCCTGCGAAACATACGAGTTGGCTTCAAATCCAAGCGAAACACATGATTGAGCTTCAAATAAATGCGAAATAGAAAGCTTAGCATCAAATCCATGCGACACAAATTATTTAGCTTCATATACTTGCGATATAAGTGATATAGCTTCAAATGCAGGCGAAACAAACGAGTGAGCTTTAAATCCAAGCGTAACACATGATTTAACGTCAAATCAATGGGAAGTAGAAGATTTACCTTCAAATCCATGCGAAACAAATGGTTTAGCTTCAAATACTTGTGATATACATGATTTAGCTACAACTGCCTGTCAAACAATCGAGTTAGCTTCAAATCCAAGCGAAACACATGATTTAACTTCAAATCAATGCGAAGAAGAAGGCTTAGCATCAAATCCATGCAACACAAATTATTTAGCTTCTTATACTTGCGATATAAGTGATATAGATTCAAATGCAGGCGAAACAAGCGAGTGATATTCAAATCCAAGCGTAACACATGATTTAACTTCAAATCAATGTGAAGTAGAAGATTTAGGTTCAAATACATGCGAAACAAATGGTTTAGCTTCAAATACTTGTGATATACATGATTTTGCTTTAGCTGCATGAGAAACAAGCGATTTAGCTTCACACTCAAGGGAAACACATGATTTAGCTCCAAATCAATGCGAAATAGAAGGCTTAGCATCAAATCCATGCAACACAAATTATTTAGCTTCTTATACTTGCGATATAAGTGATATAGATTTAAATGCAGGCGAAACAAGCGAGTGAGCTTTAAAACCAAGGGTAACACATGATTTAACTTCAAATCAATGGGAAGTAGAAGATTTACCTTCAAATCCATGCGAAACAAATGGTTTAGCTTCAAATACTTGTGATATACATGATTTAGCTTCAACTGCATGCGAAACAAACGGGTTAGCTTCAAATACAAGCGAAACAGATGATTTAGTTTCAAATTCATGCGATGTAGAAGGCTTAGCTTAAAAATCCATGCGAAACGAATGGTTTAGCCTCAAATACTTGCGAATATAAGTGATATAGCTTCAAATGCAGGCGAAACAAACGAGTTAGCTTCAAACCCATGCGAGTCACATGATTTAGCTTCAAATCAATGCGGAGTAGATGGCTTATATTCGAAACCATGCGAAACCAATGGTTTAGGTTCAAATACTTGTAATATACATGATTTAGCTTCAAGTGCATGCGAAACAAACGAGTTAGCTTCAAATCTATTCGAAGTAGAAGGATTAGCTTCAAATACATGCGAAACAATCGAGTTAGCATCAAATCTATGCGAAACACATGATTTTGCTTCAAATCAATGAGAAGTTGAAGGTTTAGCTTCAAATTCAGGCGAAACGAGTGATATAGTTTCAAATACTTGCGAATATAAGTGATATAGCTTCAACTGCATGCGAAACAAACTAGTTAGCTTCAACTCAATGCGAAGTAGAATGCTTAGCTTCAAATCCATGCCAATCAAACGGTTTAGCTTCAAATACTTGCGATATACATGATTTAGTTTCAACTGCATGCGAAACAAACGAGTTAGCTTCAAATCCATGCGAAACATATGATTTAGCTTCAAATCAATGCGAATTTAAAAGCTGAGCTTCAAATCCATGCGAATTAAACGGTTTAGCTTCAAATACTTCTGATACACATGATTTAGTTTCGACTGCATGCGAAACAAACGAGTTAGCTTCAAATCCATGCGAAACATATGATTTACCTTCAAATCAATACGAAGTAGAAGGCTTAGCTTCAAATCCATGCGAATCAAATGGTTTAGATTCAGATACTTGTGATATACATGATTTAGCTTCAATTGCGTGAGAAACAAACGAGTTAGCTTCAACTACAAGCGAAACACATGATTCAGGTTTCAAATCAATGCGATATTGAAGGCATAGCTTCAAATCCATGTCAATTGATCGGTTTATCTTCAAATACTTGTGATATACATGATTTAGCTTCAACTGCATGCGAAACAAACGAGTTAGCTTCAAATCAATGCGAAGTGGGTGGTTTATCTTCAAATCCATGCGAAACAAGTGGTTTAGCTTCAAATACTTGTAATATAGATGATTTAGCTTCAACTGCATGCGAAAGAAACGAGTTAGCTTTCAAATCCATACGAAGTAGAAGGATTATCTTCAAATACATGAGAAACAAATGGTTTAGCGTCAAATACTTGTGATATACATGATTTAGCTTCAACTGCATACGAAACAAAGGAGTTATCTTGAAATCCAAGCGTAACACATGATTTAGCTTCAAATCAATGTGATGTAGAAGGTTTAGCTTCAAATCCATGCGAACCCAATGGTTTAGCTTCAAATACTTGCGAATATAAGTGTTATATCTTTTAATGCAGGCGAAGCAATAGAGTTAGCTTCAAATTGAAGCGAAGTAGAAGGCTTAGCCTCAAATCCATGCGAAAAGTATAGTTTAGATTCAAATACTTGTTTTATACATGATTTAGCTCCAATGCATGCGAAACAAACGAGTTAGCTTCAAATCCAAGTAAAACAGATGATTTAGCATCAAATTCAGGCGAAACACATGGTTTAGCATAATATTCATGCGAAACAAATGGTTTAGATTCAGATACTTGTGATATACATGATTTGGTTTCAACTGCATGCGAAACTATCGAGTTAGCTTCAAATCAATGCGAAGTGGGAGGTTTATCTTCGAATCCATGCAAAACAAATGATTTAGCTTCAAATACTTGTAATATACATGATTTAGCTTCAACTGCATGCGAAACAAACGAGTTAGCTTCAAATCCATGCGACACACATGATCTAGCCTCAAATTTATGCGAATCTCATGGTTTAGCATCATAGCTTCATATTCTAGAGAAACAGATCATTTAGATTCAGATACATGTGATAAACATGATTTAGCTTCGACTACTTGTGATATACATGACTCAGCTTCAACTGCATGCGAAACAAACGAGTTAGCTTCAAATACATGCGAAACACATGATTTAGCTTCAAACCAATGCGATGTAGAAGGTTTAGCTTCAAATCCATGCGAAACGAATGATTTAGCTTCAAATACTTGCGGTGTAAATGAAATAGTTGCAAATGCAGGCGAATCAAACGAGTTAGCTTCAAAACCATGCGAAACACGTGATTAAGCTTCAAATTCATGCGAAACACATGGTTTAGTTTCATATTCTTGGAAACAAATGGTTTAGCTTCAGATACTTGTGATAAACATGATTTAGCATCAACTGCATGCGAAACAATCGAGTTAGTTTCAAATCCATGCGAAACACATGATTTAGCTTTAAATCAATGCGACGTAGAAGGCTTAGCTTCAAATCCATGCGGAACAAACGATTTAGCTTCAACTACTTGTGATATAAGTCATATAGATTCAACTGCAGGCGAAACAAACGAGTTAGCTTCAAATACATGCGAAACACATGATTTAGCTTCAACTACTTGTGATATACATGATTTAGCTTCAACTGCATGCGAAACAAACGAGTTAGCTTCAAATACATGCGAAACACATGATTTAGCTTCAAACCAATGCGATGTAGAAAGTTTAGCTTCAAATCCATGCGAAACGAATGATTTAGCTTCAAATACTTGCGGTGAAAATGAAATAGCGGCAAATGCAGACGAATCAACCGAGTTAGCTTCAAAATCCATGCGGTACACATGATTTAGCTTCAAATCAATGCGAATCTCATGATTTAGCTTCAAAGCAATGCGTACTAGATGTCTTAGCTTCAAAACCATGCGAAACAAATGATTTAGCTTCAAATCAATGCGAAGTAGAAGCCTTATCTTCAAATCCATGCGAAACGAAAGATTTAGCTTTAAATACTTGCGAATATAAGTGATACAGCTTCAAATGCAGGCGAAACAAACGTATTAGCTTCATATCCAAGGGAAACACATGACTAAGCTTCATATGAATGCGAAGTAGGCGGCTTAGCATCAAATACATGCGAAACACATGATTTAGCTTCAAATTCATGAGATGCACTTGTCTTAGCTTCATATTCTTGCGAAACAAATAGATTAGATTCAGATACTTGTGATAATCATGATTTAGCTTAAAACTGCATGCGAAACAAACGAATAAGCTTCAAAACCATGCGATACAATGCTTTATCTTCAAATCAATGCGAAATAGGAGGCTTAGCATCAAATCAATGCGATACAAATGATTTAGCTTCAAATACTTGTGATATAAATGATATAGCTTCATATGCAGGCGAAACGAACGAGTTAGCTTCAAATCCATGCGAAACACATGATTTGGATGCAAATCAATGCGAAGTAAAAGGCTCAGCTTCAAATCCATACGAAAGAAATGGTTTAGCTTCAAATACTTGTGATATACGTGATTTAGCCTCAACTGCATGCGAAAAAAACGAGTTGGCTTCAAATCCAAGCGAACCACATGATTTAGCTTCAAATAAATGCGAAATAGAAGGCTTAGCATCAAATCCATACGACAGAAATTATTTAGCTTCATATACGTGCGATATAAGTGATATAGCTTCAAATGCAGGCGAAACAAACGAGTAAGCTTTAAATCCAAGCGTAACACATGATTTAACTTCAAATCAATGGGAAGTAGAAGATTTACCTTCAAATCCATGCGAACCAAATGGTTTAGCTTGAACTACTTGTGATATACATGATTTAGCTACAACTGCCAGCGAAACAAACGAGTTAGCTTCAAATCCAAGCGAAACACATGATTTAGCTTCAAATCAATGCGAAGAAGAAGGCTTAGCATCAAATCCATGCAACACAAATTATTTAGCTTCTTATACTTGCGATATAAGTGATATAGCTTCAAATGCAGGTCAAACAAACGAGTGAGCTTTAAATCCAATCGTAACACATGATTTAACTTCGAATCAATGCGAAGTAGAAGATTTACCTTCAAATACATGCGAAACAAATGGTTTAGCTTAATATTCATGCGAAACAGATGGTTAAGATTCAGATAATTGTGATAAACTTGATTTAGCTTCAACTGCATGCGAAACAAACGAGTTAGCTTCAAATCCAAGCGAAACACATGATTTAGCTTCAAATCAATGCGAAATAGAAGGCTTAGCAACAAATCCATGCGACACAAATTATTTAGCTTCTTATACATGCGATATAAGTGATATAGCTTCAAATGCAGGCGATACAAACGAGTGAGCTTTAAATCCAAGCGTAACACGTGATTTAACTTCAAATCAATGCGAAGTAGAAGATTTAGGTTCAAATACATGCGAAACAAATGGTTTATCTTCAAATACTTGTGATATACATGATTTTGCTTTAGCTGCATGAGAAACAAGCGATTTAGCTTCACACTCAAGGGAAACACATGATTTAACTTCAAATCAATGCGAAGAAGAAGGCTTAGCATCAAATCCATGCAACACAAATTATTTAGCTTCATATACTTGCGATATAAGTGATATAGATTCAAATGCAGGCGAAACAAGCGAGTGAGCTTTAAATCCAAGGGTAACACATGATTTAACTTCAAATCAATGGGAAGTAGAAGATTTACCTTCAAATACATGCGAAACAAATGGTTTAGCTTCAAATACTTGTGATATACATAATTGAGCCTCAACTGCATGCGAAACAAACGAGTTAGCTTCACACTCAAGGGAAACACATGATTTAGCTTCAAATAAATGCGAAATAGAAGGCTTAGCATCAAATCCATGCGACACAAAATATTTAGCTTCATATACATGCGATATAAGTGATATAGCTTCAAATGCAGGCGAAACAAACGAGTGAGCTTTAAATCCAAGGGTAACACATGATTTAACATCAAATCAATGGGAAGTAGAAGATTTACTTTCAAATCCATGCGAAACAAATGGTTTAGCATCAAATACTTGTGATATAAATGATTTAGCTACAACTGCCTGCGAAACAAACGAGTTGGCTTCGAATCCAAGCGAAACAGATGATTTAACTTCAAATCAATGCGAAGTAGAAGGCTTAGCATCAAATCCATGCAACACAAATTATTTAGTTTCTTATACTTGCGATATAAGTGATATAGCTTCAAATGCAGGCGAAATAAAAGAGTGAGCTTTAAATCCAAGCGTAACACATGATTTAACCTCAAATCAATGGGAAGTAGAAGATTTACCTTCAAATCCATGCGAAACAAATGGTTTAGATTCAAATACTTGTGATATACATGATTTAGCTACAACTGCCTGCGAAACAAACGAGTTGGCTTCGAATCCAAGCGAAACAGATGATTTAACTTCAAATCAATGCGAAGAAGAAGGCTTAGCATCAAATCCATGCAACGCAAACTATTTAGCTTCTTATACTTGCGATATAAGTGATATAGATTCAAATGCTGGCGAAACAAGCGAGTGAGCATTAAAGAAAAGGGTAACACATGATTTAAATTCAAATCAAAGGGAAGTAGAAGATTTACCTTCAAATCCATGCGAAACAAATGGTTTAGCTTCAAATACTTGTGATATACATGATTTAGCTTCAACTGCATGCGAAACAAACGAGTTAGCTTCAAATCCAAGCGAAACACATGATTTAGCATCAAATCAATGCGAAATAGAAGGCTTAGCTTCAAATCCATGCGACACAAATTATTTAGCTTCATATACATGCGATATAAGTGATATAGCTTCAAATGCAGGCGAAACAAACGTGTGAGCTTCAAATCCAAGCGTAACACATGATTTAACTTCAAATCAATGCGAAGTAGAAGATTTAGGTTCAAGTATATTCGAAACAAATGGTTTATCTTCAAATACTTGTGATATACATGATTTTGCTTTAGCTGCATGAGAAACAAGCGATTTAGCTTCACACCCAAGGGAAACACATGATTTAACTTCAATTCAATGGGAAGTAGAAGGCTTAGCATCAAATCCATGCAACTCAAATTATTTAGCTTCTTATACTTGCGATATAAGTGATCTAGCTTCAAATGCAGGCGAAACAAACGAGTGAGCGTTAAATCCAAGCGTAACACATGATTTAACTTCAAATCAATGGGAAGTAGAAGATTTACCTTCAAATCCATGCGAAACAAATGGTTTAGCTTCAAATACTTGTGATATACATGATTTAGCTTCAACTGCCTGCGAAACATACGAGTTGGCTTCAAATCCAAGCGAAACACATGATTGAGCTTCAAATAAATGCGAAATAGAAGGCTTAGCATCAAATCCATACGACACAAATTATTTAGCTTCATATACATGCGATGTAAGTGATATAGCTTCAAATGCAGGCGAAACAAACGAGTGAGCTTTAAATCCAAGCGTAACACATGATTTAACTTCAAATCAATGCGAAGAAGAAGGCTTACCATCAAATCCATACAACACAAATTATTTAGCTTCTTATACTTGCGATATAAGTGATATAGATTCAAATGCAGGCGAAACAAGCGAGTGATCTTTAAATCCAAGGGTAACACATGATTTAACTTCAAATCAATGGGAAGTAGAAGATTTACCTTCAAATCCATGCGTAACAAATGGTTTAGCTTCAAATACTTGTGATATACATGATTTAGCTTCAACTGTACGCGAAACAAACGAGTTTGCTTCAAATCCAAGCGAAACACATGATTTAGCTTCAAATCAATGCGAAGAAGAAGGCTTAACATCAAATCCATGCAACACAAATTATTTAGCTTCTTATACTTGCGATATAAGTGATATAGCTTCAAATGCAGGCCAAACAAACGAGTGATCTTTAAATCCAATCGTAACACATGATTTAACTTCGAATCAATGCGAAGTAGAAGATTTACCTTCAAATACATGCGAAATATATGGTTTAGCTTAATATTCATGCGAAACAGATGGTTAAGATTCAGATAATTGTGATAAACTTGATTTAGCTTCAACTGCATGCGAAACAAACGAGTTAGCTTCAAATCCAAGCGAAACACATGATTTAGCTTCAAATCAATGCGAAATAGAAGGCTTAGCATCAAATCCATGCGACACAAATTATTTAGCTTCATATACATGCGATATAAGTGATATAGCTTCAAATGCAGACGATACAAACGAGTGGGCTTTAAATCCAAGCGTAACACGTGATTTAACTTCAAATCAATGCGAAGTAGAAGATTTAGGTTCAAATACATGCGAAACAAATGGTTTATCTTCAAATACTTGTGATATACATGATTTTGCTTTAGCTGCATGAGAAACAAGCGATTTAGCTTCACACTCAAGGGAAACACATGATTTAGCTTCAAATAAATGCGAAATAGAAGGCTTAGCATCAAATCCATGCGACACAAAATATTTAGCTTCATATACTTGCGATATAAGTGATATAGATTCAAATGCAGGCGAAACAAACGAGTGAGCTTTAAATCCAAGCGCAACACATGATTTAACTTCAAATCAATGGGAAGTAGAAGATTTACCTTCAAATCCATGCGAAACAAATGGTTTAGCTTCAAATACTTGTGATATACATGATTTTGCTTTAGCTGCATGAGAAACAAGCGATTTAGCTTCACACTCAAGGGAAACACATGATTTAGCTCCAAATCAATGCGAAATAGAAGGCTTAGCATCAAATCCATGCGACACAAATTATTTAGCTTCATATACTTGCGATATAAGTGATATAGCTTCAAATGCAGGCGAAACAAACGAGTGATCTTCAAATCCAAGCGTAACACATGGTTTAACTTCAAATCAATGCGAAGTAGAAGATTTAGGTTCAAATACATGCGAAACAAATGGTTTAGCTTCAAATACTTGTGATATACATGATTTTGCTTCAGCTGCATGCGAAACAAACGATTTAGCTTCACAACCAAGCGAAACACATGATTTAGCTTCAAATCAATGCGAAATAGAAGGCTTAGCATCAAATCCATACGACACAAATTATTTAGCTTCATATACATGCGATATAAGTGATATAGCTTCAAATGCAGGCGAAACAAACGAGTGAGCTTTAAATCCAAGCGTAACACATGATTTAATTTCAAATCAATGGGAAGTAGAAGATTTACCTTCAAATCCATGCGTAACAAATGGTTTAGCTTCAAATACTTGTGATATACATGATTTAGCTTCAACTGCACGCGAAACAAACGAGATTGCTTCAAATCCAAGCGAAACACATGATTTAGTTTCAAATCAATGCGAAGAAGAAGGCTTAACATCAAATCCATGCAACACAAATTATTTAGCTTCTTATACTTGCGATATAAGTGATATAGCTTCAAATGCAGGCCAAACAAACGAGTGATCTTTAAATCCAATCGTAACACATGATTTAACTTCGAATCAATGCGAAGTAGATGATTTACCTTCAAATACATGCGAAATATATGGTTTAGCTTAATATTCATGCGAAACAGATGGTTAAGATTCAGATAATTGTGATAAACTTGATTTAGCTTCAACTGCATGCGAAACAAACGAGTTAGCTTCAAATCCAAGCGAAACACATGATTTAGCTTCAAATCAATGCGAAATAGAAGGCTTAGCATCAAATCCATGCGACACAAATTATTTAGCTTCATATACATGCGATATAAGTGATATAGCTTCAAATGCAGACGATACAAACGAGTGGGCTTTAAATCCAAGCGTAACACGTGATTTAACTTCAAATCAATGCGAAGTAGAAGATTTAGGTTCAAATACATGCGAAACAAATGGTTTATCTTCAAATACTTGTGATATACATGATTTTGCTTTAGCTGCATGAGAAACAAGCGATTTAGCTTCACACTCAAGGGAAACACATGATTTAGCTTCAAATAAATGCGAAATAGAAGGCTTAGCATCAAATCCATGCGACACAAAATATTTAGCTTCATATACTTGCGATATAAGTGATATAGATTCAAATGCAGGCGAAACAAACGAGTGAGCTTTAAATCCAAGCGCAACACATGATTTAACTTCAAATCAATGGGAAGTAGAAGATTTACCTTCAAATCCATGCGAAACAAATGGTTTAGCTTCAAATACTTGTGATATACATGATTTTGCTTTAGCTGCATGAGAAAAAAACGATTTAGCTTCACACTCAAGGGAAACACGATTTAGCTCCAAATCAATGCGAAATAGAAGGCTTAGCATCAAATCCATGCGACACAAATTATTTAGCTTCATATACTTGCGATATAAGTGATATAGCTTCAAATGCAGGCGAAACAAGCGAGTGAGCTTTAAATCCAAGCGAAACAAATGACTTAGCTTCCAATCAATGCGGAGTAGAAGGTTTAGCTTCAAACACATGCGAAGTAAATGGTTTAGCTTTAAATACATGGGAAATAAATGATATAGCTTCAAATGCAGACGAAACACCAAGTTAGCTTCAAATCCAAGCGAAACACGTGATTTAGCTTCAATCAATGCGAAGTAGAGGGCTTATCTTCAAATCCATGCGAAACGAATGGTTGAGCTTCAAATACTTGTGATATACATGATTTAGCTTCAACTGAATTGGGAAACAAACGAGTTAGCTTCAAATCCAAGCGAAACACATGATTTAGCTTCGAATCAATGCGAAGTAGAAGCCTTAGCATCAAACCTATGCGACAAAAATTATGTAGCTTCATATACTTGCAATGTAAGTGATATAACTTCAAATGCAGGCGAAACAAACCAGTGAGCTTCAAATCCGAGCGTAACACATGATTTTACTTCAAATCAATGCGAAGTAGAATGTTTAGCTTCAAATCCATGCGAAACAAATGATTTAACTTCTAATACTCACGAGGCAAATGATATAGGATTCAAGTGCATGCGAAACAAACGAGTTATTTTCAAATTCATGCGAAATACATGATTTAGCTTCAAATCAATGCGAAGTAGAAGGCTTAGCTTCAAATCCATGCGCACCCAATGGATTAGCTTCAAATAATTGCGAGTGTAAGTGTTATAGTTTCTAATGAAGGCGAAACAAATGAGTTAACTTCAAATCCATGCGAACCACATGATTTAGCTTCAAATCCATGCTAAACACATGACTTAGCTTCAAATCAATGCGGAGTAGAAAGTTTAGCTTCAAACACATGCGAAGCAAATGGTTTAGCTTTAAATACATGTGAAATAAATGATATAGCTTCAAATGCAGACGAAACACCAAGTTAGCTTCAAATCCATGGGAACCACATGATTTAGCATCAAATCAATGCGAAGTTGAAGGCTTAGAGTGAAATCCATGCGACAATAATGAATTAGCTACAAATGCTTGCGATATAAGTGATATAGCTTCATATGCAGGTGAAACAAACGAGTTAGCTTCATATCCATGCGAAACACGTGATTTAGCTTCAAATTCAAGCGAAGTAGAAGGATTAGCTTCAAATCAATGCGAAACAAATGGTTTAGCTTCAAATACTTGTGATATACATGATTTAGCTTCAACTGCATGCGAAACAAACGAGTTAGCGACAAATCCAAGCGAAACACATGATTTAGCTTCAATCAATGCGATGTAGAGGGCTTAGCTTCAAATCCATGCGAATCAAATTGTTTAGCTTCAAATACATGTGAAATACATGATTTATCTTCAAATGCTGGCGAAGCAAAAGAGTTAGCTTCAAATCCATGCAAATCACATGATTTAGCTTCAAATTCATGCGAAACACATGGTTTAGCTAATATATTCAAGCGAAACAGATAGTATAGATTCAGAAACTTGTGATAAACATGACTTAGCATCAAATGCAGGCGAAACAAACGAGTTAGCTTCAAATCCATCCGAATCAATTGGTTTAGCTTCAAATACATGTGATATACATGATTTAGCTTCAACTGCATGCGAAACAAACGAGTTAGCTTCAAATCCATGCGATACACAAGATTTAGCTTCAAATCAATGCGATGTAGAAGGTTCAGCTTCAAATCCATGCGACACATATGATTTAGCTTCAAATCAATGCGATGTAGAAGGTTCAGCTTCAAATCCATGCGACACATATGATTTAGCTTCAAATGCTTGCGATATAAGTGATATAGGTTCAAAAGCTGAAGGAACAAACGAGGTAGCTTCAATTCCATGCGAAACAAATGATTTAGCTTCAAAACAATGCGAAGTAGAAGGGTTAGCTTCAAATCCATGCGAAGCACGTGATTTAGCTTCCAATTAATGGGAAGTAGAAGGCTTAGCTTCAAATCCATGCGAAACAAACGGTTTAGATTCAAATACTTGTGATATACGTTATTTATATTTAACTGAATGCGCAACGAACGAGTTAGCTTCAAATCCATGCGATACACAAGATTTAGCTTCAAATCAATGCGATGTAGAAGGTTCAGCTTCAAATCCATGCAACATATGATTTAGCTTCAAATACTTGCGATATAAGTGATATAGCTTCAAAAGCAGAAGGAACAAACGAGGTAGCTTCAATTCCATGCGAAACAAATGATTTAGCTTCAAATCAATGCGAAGTAGAAGGCTTAGCTTCAAATCCATGCGAAACACGTGATTTAGCTTCCAATTAATGGGAAGTAGATGGCTTAGCTTCAAATCCATGCGAAACAAATGGTTTAGCTTCAATTACTTGTGATATACGTTATTTAGATTATCTGCTTGCGCAACGAACGAGTTAGCTTCAAATCCATGCGATACACAAGATTTAGCTTCAAATCAATGCGATGTGGAAGGTTCAGCTTCAAATCCATGCGACACATACGATTTAGCTTCAAATACTTGCGATATAAGTGATATAGCTTCAAAAGCAGAATGAACAAACGAGGTAGCTTCAATTCCATGCGAAACAAATGATTTAGCTTCAAATCAATGCGAAGTCGAAGGCTTAGCTTCAAATCCATGCGAAACACGTGATTTAGCTTCCAATTAATGGGAAATAGAAGGCTTAGCTTCAAATCCATGCGAAACAAATGGTTTAGCTTCAAATACTTGTGATATACGTTATTTAGATTTAATTGCATGCGCAACGAACGAGTTAGCTTCAAATCCATGCGATACACAAGATTTAGCTTCGAATCAATGCGATGTAGAAGGTTCAGCTTCAAATCCATGCGACACATAGGAATTAGCTTCAAACACATGCAATATAAGTGATATAGCTTCAAAAGCTGGAGGAACAAACGAGGTAGCTTCAATTCCATGCGAAACAAATGATTTAGCTTCAAATCAATGCGAAGTAGAAGGCGTAGTTTCAAATCCATGCGAAACAAATGGTTTAGCTACAAATACTTGTGATATACATGATTTAGCTTCAACTGCATGCGAAACAAACGAGTTAGCTTCAAATCCATGCGATACACAAGATTTAGCTTTAAATCAATGCGATGTAGAAGGTTCAGCTTCAAATCCATGCGACACATATGATTTAGCTTCAAATCAATGCGATGTAGAAGGTTCAGCTTCAAATCCATGCGACACATATGATTTAGCTTCAAATGCTTGCGATATAAGTGATATAGGTTCAAAAGCTGAAGGAACAAACGAGGTAGCTTCAATTCCATGCGAAACAAATGATTTAGCTTCAAAACAATGCGAAGTAGAAGGCTTAGCTTCAAATCCATGCGAAACACGTGATTTAGCTTCCAATTAATGGGAAGTAGATGGCTTAGCTTCAAATCCATGCGAAACAAATGGTTTAGCTTCAATTACTTGTGACATACGTTATTTAGATTATCTGCTTGCGCAACGAACGAGTTAGCTTCAAATCCATGCGATACACAAGATTTAGCTTCAAATCAATGCGATGTGGAAGGTTCAGCTTCAAATCCATGCGACACATACGATTTATCTTCAAATACTTGCGATATAAGTGATATAGCTTCAAAAGCAGAAGGAACAAACGAGGTAGCTTCAATTCCATGCGAAACAAATGATTTAGCTTCAAATCAATGCGAAGTCGAAGGCTTAGCTTCAAATCCATGCGAAACACGTGATTTGGCTTCCAATTAATGGGAAATAGAAGGCTTAGCTTCAAATCCATGCGAAACAAATGGTTTAGCTTCAAATACTTGTGATATACGTTATTTAGATTTAATTGCATGCGCAACGAACGAGTTAGCTTCAAATCCATGCGATACACAAGATTTAGCTTCGAATCAATGCGATGTAGAAGGTTCAGCTTCAAATCCATGCGACACATAGGAATTAGCTTCAAACACATGCAATATAAGTGATATAGCTTCAAAAGCTGGAGGAACAAACGAGGTAGCTTCAATTCCATGCGAAACAAATGATTTAGCTTCAAATCAATGCGAAGTAGAAGGCGTAGTTTCAAATCCATGCGAATCAAATGGTTTAGCTACAAATACTTGTGATATACATTATTTAGCTACAACTGCATGCGAAACAAACGAGTTAGCTTCAAATCCATGCGAAACACATGATTTAGCTTCAAATCTATGCGATGTGGAAGGTTTAGCTTCAAATCCATGCGAAACACGTGATTTAGCTTCCAATTAATGGGAAATAGAAGGCTTAGCTTCAAATCCATGCGAAACAAACGGTTTAGATTCAAATACTTGTGATATACGTTATTTATATTTAACTGAATGCGCAACGAAC
Organism: Megalopta genalis; assembly: GCF_051020955.1. Taxonomy (NCBI): domain Eukaryota; kingdom Metazoa; phylum Arthropoda; class Insecta; order Hymenoptera; family Halictidae; genus Megalopta; species Megalopta genalis. The sequence goes on from NC_135016.1 coordinate 32,850,924, forward strand.
GAGTTAGCTTCAAACCCATGCGATACACAAGATTTAGCTTCAAATCAATGCGATGTAGAAGGTTCAGCTTCAAATCCATGCGGCACGTACGATTTAGCTCCAAATGCTTGCGATATAAGTGATATAGCTTCAAAACCTGGAGGAACAAACGAGGTACCTTCAATTCCATGCGAAACAAATGATTTAGCTTCCAATTAATGTGAAGTAGAAGGCTTAGCTTCAAATCCATGCGAAACAAATGGTTTAGCTTCAAATACTTGTGATATACGTTATTTAGACTTAACTGCATGCGCAACGAACGAATTAGCTTCAAATCCAGGCGATACACAAGATTTAGCTTCATATCAATACGAAGTAGAAGGTTTTGCTTCAAATCCATGCGAAACAAATGATTTAGATTCATACACTTGGGGTATAAGTGATATAGCTTCAAATGCAGACTAATCAAACGAGTTAGCTTCAAATCAATGCGAAACACATGATTTAGCTGCAAATCAATGCGATGTAGTAGGTTTAGCTTCAAATCCATGCGAAACAAATGGTTTAGCTATATATACTTGTGATATACATTATTTAGCTACAACTGCATGCGAAACAAACGAGTTAGCTTCAAATCCATGCGAAACACATGATTTAGCTTCAAATCAATGCGATGTGGAAGGTTTAGCTTCAAATCCATGCAAAACACGTGATTTAGCTTCCAATTAATGCGAAGTAGAAGGGTTAGATTCAAATCCATGCGAAACAAATGGTTTATCTTCAAATACTTGTGATATACGTTATTTAGATTTAACTGCATGCGCAACGAACGAGTTAGCTTCAAATCCATGCGGAACAAATGATTTAGCTTCAAATACTTGTGATATACATGATTTAGCTTCAACTGCATGCGATACAATCGAGTTCGCTTCAAATACATGCGATACACATGATTTAGCTTCAAACCAATGCGATGTAGAAGGTTTAGCTTCAAATCCATGCGAAACGATTGACTTAGCTTTAAATGCAGGCGAATCAAACGAGTTAGTTTCAAATCCATGTAGAACACGTGATTTAGCTTCCAATCAATGCGAAACACATGATTTAGCTTCAAATCAATGCGACGTAGAAGGCTTAGCTTCAAATCAATGCGGAACAAATGATTTAGCTTCAAATACTTGCGGTGTAAATGAAATAGCTGCAAATGCAGACGAATCAAAGGAGTTAGCTTCAAAACCATGCGAAACAAATGATTTAGCTTCAAATTTATGCGAAGTAGAAGGCTTATCTTCAAATCCATGCGAAACGAAAGATTTAGCTTTAAATACTTGCGAATATAAATGATACAGCTTCAAATGCAGGCGAAACAAACGTCCCTTCATATCCCTTCCCTTCATATCCAAGGGAAACACATGACTAAGATTCAAATCAATGCGAAACAAATGGTTTAGCTTCAATTACTTGTGATATACGTTAATTAGATTATCTGCTTGCGCAACGAACGAGTTAGCTTCAAATCCATGCGATACAAAAGATTTAGCTTCAAATCAATGCGATGTGGAAGGTTCAGCTTCAAATCCATGCGACACATACGATTTAGCTTCAAATACTTGCGATATAAGTGATATAGCTTCAAAAGCAGAAGGAACAAACGAGGTAGCTTCAATTCCATGCGAAACAAACGGTTTAGATGCAAATACTTGTGATATACGTTATTTATATTTAACTGAATGCGCAACGAACGAGTTAGCTTCAAATCCATGCGATACACAAGATTTAGCTTCAAATCAATGCGATGTAGAAGGTTCAGCTTCAAATCCATGCGACATATGATTTAGCTTCAAATACTTGCGATATAAGTGATATAGCTTCAAAAGCAGAAGGAACAAACGAGGTAGCTTCAATTCCATGCGAAACAAATGATTTAGCTTCAAATCAATGCGAAGTAGAAGGCTTAGCTTCAAATCCATGCGAAACACGTGATTTAGCTTCTAATTAATGGGAAGTAGATGGCTTAGTTTCAAATCCATGCGAAACAAATGGTTTAGCTTCAATTACTTGTGATATACGTTAATTAGATTATCTGCATGCGCAACGAACGAGTTAGCTTCAAATCCATGCGATACACAAGATTTAGCTTCGAATCAATGCGATGTAGGAGGTTCAGCTTCAAATCCATGGGACACATAGGAATTAGCTTCAAACACATGCAATATAAGTGATATAGCTTCAAAAGCTGGGGGAACAAACGAGGTAGCTTCAATTCCATGCGAAACAAATGATTTAGCTTCAAATCAATGCGAAGTAGAAGGCGTAACTTCAAATCCATGCAAAACAAATGGTTTAGCTACAAATACTTGTGATATACATTATTTAGCTACAACTGCATGCGAAACAAACGAGTTAGCTTCAAATCCATGCGAAACACATGATTTAGCTTCAAATCAATGCGATGTGGAAGGTTTAGCTTCAAATCCATGCGAATCACGTGATTTAGCTTCCAATTAATGGGAAATAGAAGGCTTAGCTTCAAATCCATGCGAAACAAACGGTTTAGATTCAAATACTTGTGATATACGTTATTTATATTTAACTTAATGCACAACGAACGAGTTAGCTTCAAATCCATGCGACACATACGATTTAGCTCCAAATGCTTGCGATATAAGTGATATAGCTTCAAAACCTGGAGCAACAAACGAGGTACATTCAATTCCATGCGAAACAAATGATTTAGCTTCAAATACTTGTGACATACGTTATTTAGACTTAACTGCATGCGCAACGAACGAGTTAGCTTCAAATCCAGGCGATACACAAGATTTATCTTCATATCAATACGAAGTAGAAGGTTTTGCTTCAAATCCATGCGAAACTAATGATTTAGATTCATACACTTGGGGTATAAGTGATATAGCTTCAAATGCAGACTAATCAAACGAGTTAGCTTCAAATCAATGCGAAACACATGATTTAGCTGCAAATAAATGCGATGTAGTAGGTTTAGCTTCAAATCCATGCGAAACAAATGGTTTAGCTACATATACTTGTGATATACATAATTTAGTTACAACTGCATGCGAAACAAACGAGTTAGCTTCAAATCCATGCGAAACACATGATTTGGCTTCAAATCCACGCGAAACAAATGATTTAGCTTCTAACACTTGGGGTGTAAGTGATATAGCTTCAAATGCAGACTAATCAAACGAGTTAGCTTCAAAATCCACGAGATACACATGATTTAGCTTCAAATACTTGCGATATAAGTGATGTAGATTCAACTAGAGGTGAAACGAACGAGTTAGCTTCAAATCCATGCGAAAAACATGATTTAGCTGCAAATCAATATGATGTAGAAGGTTTAGCTTCAAATCCATGCGATACACAAGGTTTAGCTTCAAATCAATGCGATCTAGAAGGTTCAGCTTCAAATCCATGCGACACATATGATTTAGCTTCAAATCAATGCGATGTAGAAGGTTCAACTTCAAATCCATGCGACACATATGATTTAGCTTCAAATACTTGCGATATAAGTGATATAGGTTCAAAAGCAGAAGGAACAAACGAGGTAGCTTCAATTCCATGCGAAACAAATGATTTAGCTTCAAAACAATGCGAGGTAGAAGGCTTAGCTTCAAATCCATGCGAAGCACGTGATTTAGCTTCCAATTAATGGGAAGTAGAAGGCTTAGCTTCAAATCCATGCGAAACAAACGGTTTAGATGCAAATACTTGTGATATACGTTATTTATATTTAACTGAATGCGCAACGAACGAGTTAGCTTCAAATCCATGCGATACACAAGATTTAGCTTCAAATCAATGCGATGTAGAAGGTTCAGCTTCAAATCCATGCGACATATGATTTAGCTTCAAATACTTGCGATATAAGTGATATAGCTTCAAAAGCAGAAGGAACAAACGAGGTAGCTTCAATTCCATGCGAAACAAATGTTTTAGCTTCAAATCAATGCGAAGTAGAAGGCTTAGCTTCAAATCCATGCGAAACACGTGATTTAGCTTCTAATTAATGGGAAGTAGATGGCTTAGTTTCAAATCCATGCGAAACAAATGTTTTAGCTTCAATTACTTGTGATATACGTTAATTAGATTATCTGCATGCGCAACAAACGAGGTAGCTTCAATTCCATGCGAAACAAATGATTTAGCTTCGAATCAATGCGATGTAGGAGGTTCAGCTTCAAATCCATGCGACACATAAGAATTAGCTTCAAACACATGCAATATAAGTGATATAGCTTCAAAAGCTGGAGGAACAAACGAGGTAGCTTCAATTCCATGCGAAACAAATGATTTAGCTTCAAACCAATGCGAAGTAGAAGGCGTAATTTCAAATCCATGCGAAACAAATGGTTTAGCTGCAAATACTTGTGATATACATCATTTAGCTACAACTGCATGCGAAACAAACGAGTTAGCTTCAAATTCATGCGAAACACATGATTTAGCTTCAAATCAATGCGATGTGGAAGGTTTAGCTTCAAATCCATGCGAATCACGTGATTTAGCTTCCAATTAATGGGAAATAGAAGGCTTAGCTTCAAATCCATGCGAAACAAACGGTTTAGATTCAAATACTTGTGATATACGTTATTTATATTTAACTGAATGCACAACGAACGAGTTAGCTTCAAATCCATGCGACACATACGATTTAGCTCCAAATGCTTGCGATATAAGTGATATAGCTTCAAAACCTGGAACAACAAACGAGGTACCTTCAATTCCATGCGAAACAAATGATTTAGCTTCAAAACAATGCGAGGTAGAAGGCTCAGATTCAAATCCATGCGAAACAAATGGTTTAGCTTCAAATACTTGTGATATACGTTATTTAGACTTAACTGCATGCGCAACGAACGAGTTAGCTTCAAATCCAGGCGATACACATGATCTAGCTTCAAATCAATGCGATGTGGAAGGTTTAGCTTCAAATCCATGCGAAACACGTGATTTAGCTTCCAATTAATGGGAAATAGAAGGCTTAGCTTCAAATCCATGCGAAACAAACGGTTTAGATTCAAATACTTGTGATATACGTTATTTATATTTAACTGAATGCGCAACGAACGAGTTAGCTTCAAATCCATGCGACACATACTATTTAGCTCCAAATGCTTGCGATATAAGTGATATAGCTTCAAAACCTGGAGGAACAAACGAGGTACCTTCAATTCCATGCGAAACAAATGATTTAGCTTCCAATTAATGCGAAGTAGAAGGCTCAGCTTCAAATCCATGCGAAACAAATGGTTTAGCTTCAAATACTTGTGATATACGTTATTTAGACTTAACTGCATGCGCAACGAACGAGTTAGCTTCAAATCCAGGCGATACACAAGATTTAGCTTCATATCATTACGAAGTAGAAGGTTTTGCTTCAAATCCATGCGAAACAAATGATTTAGATTCATACACTTGGGGTATAAGTGATATAGCTTCAAATGCAGACTAATCAAACGAGTTAGCTTCAAATCAATGCGAAACACATGATTTAGCTGCAAATCAATGCGAAGTAGAAGGCTTAGCTTCAAATCCATGCGAAACACGTGATTTAGCTTCCAATTAATGGGAAGTAGATGGCTTAGCTTCAAATCCATGCGAAACAAATGGTTTAGCTTCAATTACTTGTGATATACGTTAATTAGATTATCTGCATGCGCAACGAACGAGTTAGCTTCAAATCCATGCGATACACAAGATTTAGCTTCGAATCAATGCGATGTAGAAGGTTCAGCTTCAAATCCATGCGACACATAGGAATTAGCTTCAAACACATGCAATATAAGTGATATAGCTTCAAAAGCTGGAGGAACAGACGAGGTAGCTTCAATTCCATGCGAAACAAATGATTTAGCTTCAAATCATTGCGAAGTAGAAGACGTAACTTCAAATCCATGCGAAACAAATGGTTTAGCTACAAATACTTGTGATATACATTATTTAGCTACAACTGCATGCGAAACAAACGAGTTAGCTTCAAATCCATGCGAAACACATGATTTAGCTTCAAATCATTGCGAAGTAGAAGGCGTAACTTCAAATCCATGCGAAACAAATGGTTTAGCTACAAATACTTGTGATATACATTATTTAGCTACAACTGCATGCGAAACAAACGAGTTAGTTTCAAATCCAAGCGAAACACATGATTTAGCATCAAATCAATGCGAAATAGTACGCTTAGCATCAAATCCATGCGACACATATTATTTAGCTTCATATACTTGCGATATAAGTGATATAGCTTCAAATGCAGGCGAAACAAACGAGTGAGCATTAAATCCAAGTGTAACACATTATTTAGTTTCAAATCAATGCGAAGTAGAAGATTTAGGTTCAAATCCATGCGAAACAAATGGTTTAGCTTCAAATACTTGTGATATACATGATTTTGCTTTAGCTGCATGAGAAACAAAAGATTAAGCTTCACACCCAAGGGAATCACATGATTTAGCATCAAATCAATGCGAAATAGTATGCTTAGCATCAAATCCATGCGACACATATTATTTAGCTTCATATACTTGCGATATAAGTGATATAGCTTCAAATGCAGGCGAAACAAACGAGTGAGCTTTAAATCCAAGTGTAACACATTATTTAGTTTCAAATCAATGCGAAGTAGAAGATTTAGGTTCAAATACATGCGAAACAAATGGTTTAGCTTCAAATACTTGTGATATGCATGATTTAGCTTCAACTGCATGCGAAACAAACGAGTTAGCTTCAAATTCATGCGAAATACATGATTTAGCTTCAAATCCATGCGAACCCAATGGATTAGCTTCAAATAATTGCGAGTATAAGTGTTATAGTTTCTAATGCAGACGAAACACCAAGTTAGCTTCAAATCCATGGGAATCACATGATTTAGCATCAAATCAATGCGAAGTTGAAGGCTTAGAGTGAAATCCATGCGACAATAATGAATTAGCTACAAATGCTTGCGATATAAGTGATATAGCTTCAACTGCATGCGAAACAAACGAGTTAGCGACAAATCCAAGCGAAACACATGATTTAGCTTCAATCAATGCGAAGTAGAGGGCTTAGCTTCAAATCCATGCGAATCAAACTGTTTAGCTTCAAATACATGTGAAATACATGATTTATCTTCTAATGCTGGCGAAGCAAAAGAGTTAGCTTCAAATCCATGCAAAACACATGATTTAGCTTCAAATTCATGCGAAACACATGGTTTAGCTAATATATTCAAGCGAAACAGATAGTATAGATTCAGAAACTTGTGATAAACATGATTTAGCTTCAAATGCAGGCGAAACAAACGAGTTAGCTTCAAATCCAACCGAATCAAATGGTTTAGCTTCAAATACATGTGATATACATGATTTATCTTCAAATGCAGGCGAAGCAAAAGAGTTAGCTTCAAATCAATGCGAAACACATGATTTAGCTTCAAATCAATGCGGAGTAGAAACCTTAGCTTCAAATCAATGCGAAACAAATGGTTTAGCATCATATACTTGTGATATACATGATTTAGCTTCAACCGGATGCGAAACATACGAGTTAGCTTCAAATTCAAGCGACATACATGATTCATCTTCAAATTCATGCGAAGTAGGAGGCTTAGCTTCAAATGCATCCGAAACGAATGGTATAGCATCAAATACTTGTTTTATACATGATTTAGCTTCAACTGTATGCGAAACAAACGAGTTAGCGGCAAATCCAAGCGAAACACATGATTTAGCTTCAAATCAATGCGAAGTAGAAGGCTTAGCTTCAAATCAATGCGAAACAAATGGTTTAGCTTCAAATACTTGTGATATACATGATTTAGCTTCAAATCAACTCGAATGACAAGGCTTAGGTTCAAATCCATTCGAAACAAATGGTTTAGGTACAAATAATTGTGATATACGTTATTTAGATTTAACTGCATGCGCAACGAACGAGTTAGCTTCAAATCCATGCGAAACACATGATTTAGCTTCTAATCAATAAGATGAAGTAGGTTTCGCTTCAAATCAATGCGATGTAGAAGGTTTAGCTTCAAATCCATGCGACACAAATGACTTAGCATCTGATACATGCGATATAAGTGATATAGCTTCAAATGAATGTGAAACAAACGAATAAGCTTCAAAACCATGCGTTACACATGCTTTATCTTCAAATCAATGCGAAGTAGGAGGCTTAGCATCAAATCAATGCGACACAAATTATTTAGCTTCAAATACTTGCGAGATAAATGATATAACTTCATATGCAGGCGAAACGAACGAGTTAGCTTCAAATCCATGCGGAACAAATGATTTAGCTTCAAATACTTGTGATATACATTATTTAGCTACAACCGCATGCGAAACAAACGAGTTAGCTTCAAATCCATGCGAAACACATGACCTAGCCTCAAATTTATGCGAATCAAATGGTTTAGCATCATAGCTTCATATTCTAGAGGAACAGATCATTTAGATTCAGATACATGTGACAAACACGATTTAGCTTCAACTGCATGCGAAACAAACGAGTTAGCTTCAAATCGAAGAGAAACACATGATTCAGGTTTCAAATCAATGCGATATTGAAGGCATAGCTTCAAATCCATGTCAATTGAACGGTTTATCTTCAAATACTTGTGATATACATGATTTAGCTTCAACTGCATGCGAAACAAACGAGTTAGCTTCAAATCAATGCGAAGTGGGAGGTTTATCTTCAAATCCATGCGAAACAAATGGTTTAGCTTCAAATACTTGTAATATAGATGATTTAGCTTCAACTGCATGCGAAACAAACGAGTTAGCTTCAAATCGATGCGAAACACATGATCTAGCCTCAAATTTATGCGAATCTAATGGTTTAGCATCATAGCTTCATGTTCTAGAGGAACAGATCATTTAGATTCAGATACATGTGACAAACACGATTTAGCTTCAACTGCATGCGAAACAAACGAGTTAGCTTCAAATCGAAGAGAAACACATGATTTAGCTTCAAATCAATGCGAAACAAACGAGTTAGCTTCAAATCAATGCGAAGTAAATGGTTTATCTTCAAATCAATGCGAGGTAGAAGGCTTAGCTTCAAATACATGAGAAACAAATGATTTATCTTCAGATAATTGCGATATAAGTTACATAGCTTCAAATGCAGGCGAAACAATCGAATTAGCTTCAAATTCAAGCGAAGTAGAAGGTTTAGCTTCAAATCCATGCGAAACGTATAGTTTAGCTTCAAATACTTGTTTTATACATGATTTAGCTTCAACTGCATGCGAAACAAACGAGTTAGCTTCAAATCCAAGTGAAACACATGATTTAGCATTAAATTGAGGCGAAACACACGGTTTAGTATAATATTCATGCGAAACAGATGGTTTAGATTCAGATACTTGTGATAAACATGATTTAGCTTCAACTGCATGCGAAACAAACGAGTTAGCTTCAAATCCATGCGAAACATATGATTTACCTTCAAATCAATGCGAAGTAGAAGGCTTAGCTTCAAATCCATGCGAATCCAATGGTTTAGCTTCAAATACTTGTGATATACATGATTTAGCTTCAATTGCGTGAGAAACAATCGAGTTAGCTTCAACTACAAGCGAAACACATGATTCAGGTTTCAAATCAATGCGATATTGAAGGCATAGCTTCAAATCCATGTCAATTGAACGGTTTATCTTCAAATACTTGTGATATACATGATTTAGCTTCAACTGCATGCGAAACAAACGAGTTAGCTTCAAATCAATGCGAAGTGGGAGGTTTATCTTCAAATCCATGCGAAACAAATGGTTTAGCTTCAAATACTTGTAATATAGATGATTTAGCTTCAACTGCATGCGAAACAAACGAGTTAGCTTCAAATCCATGCGAAACACATGATCTAGCCTCAAATTTATGCGAATCAAATGGTTTAGCATCATAGCTTCATATTCTAGAGAAACAGATCATTTAGATTCAGATACATGTGACAAACATGATTTAGCTTCAACTGCATGCGAAACAAACGAGTTAGCTTCAAATCAATGCGAAGTAGAAGGCTTAGCTTCAAATCCATGCGAATCAAATGGTTTAGCTTCAAATACTTGTGATATACATGATTTAGCTTCAATTGCGTGAGAAACAAACGAGTTAGCTTCAACTACAAGCGAAACACATGATTCAGGTTTCGATTCAATGCGATATTGAAGGCATAGCTTCAAATCCATGTCAATTGAACGGTTTATGTTCAAATACTTGTGATATACATGATTTAGCTTCAACTGCATGCGAAACAAACGAGTTAGCTTCAAATCAATGCGAAGTGGGAGGTTTATCTTCAAATCCATGCGAAACAAATGGTTTAGCTTCAAATACTTGTAATATAGATGATTTAGCTTCAACTGCATGCGAAACAAACGAGTTAGCTTCAAATCCATGCGAAACACATGATCTAGCCTCAAATTTATGCGAATCAAATGGTTTAGCATCATAGCTTCATATTCTAGAGGAACAGATCATTTAGATTCAGATACATGTGACAAACACGATTTAGCTTCAACTGCATGCGAAACAAACGAGTTAGCTTCAAATCGAAGAGAAACACATGATTCAGGTTTCAAATCAATGCGATATTGAAGGCATAGCTTCAAATCCATGTCAATTGAACGGTTTATCTTCAAATACTTGTGATATACATGATTTAGCTTCAACTGCATGCGAAACAAACGAGTTAGCTTCAAATCAATGCGAAGTGGGAGGTTTATCTTCAAATCCATGCGAAACAAATGGTTTAGCTTCAAATACTTGTAATATAGATGATTTAGCTTCAACTGCATGCGAAACAAACGAGTTAGCTTCAAATCGATGCGAAACACATGATCTAGCCTCAAATTTATGCGAATCTAATGGTTTAGCATCATAGCTTCATGTTCTAGAGGAACAGATCATTTAGATTCAGATACATGTGACAAACACGATTTAGCTTCAACTGCATGCGAAACAAACGAGTTAGCTTCAAATCGAAGAGAAACACATGATTTAGCTTCAAATCAATGCGAAACAAACGAGTTAGCTTCAAATCAATGCGAAGTAAATGGTTTATCTTCAAATCAATGCGAGGTAGAAGGCTTAGCTTCAAATACATGAGAAACAAATGATTTATCTTCAGATAATTGCGATATAAGTTACATAGCTTCAAATGCAGGCGAAACAATCGAATTAGCTTCAAATTCAAGCGAAGTAGAAGGTTTAGCTTCAAATCCATGCGAAACGTATAGTTTAGCTTCAAATACTTGTTTTATACATGATTTAGCTTCAACTGCATGCGAAACAAACGAGTTAGCTTCAAATCCAAGTGAAACACATGATTTAGCATTAAATTGAGGCGAAACACACGGTTTAGTATAATATTCATGCGAAACAGATGGTTTAGATTCAGATACTTGTGATAAACATGATTTAGCTTCAACTGCATGCGAAACAAACGAGTTAGCTTCAAATCCATGCGAAACATATGATTTACCTTCAAATCAATGCGAAGTAGAAGGCTTAGCTTCAAATCCATGCGAATCCAATGGTTTAGCTTCAAATACTTGTGATATACATGATTTAGCTTCAATTGCGTGAGAAACAATCGAGTTAGCTTCAACTACAAGCGAAACACATGATTCAGGTTTCAAATCAATGCGATATTGAAGGCATAGCTTCAAATCCATGTCAATTGAACGGTTTATCTTCAAATACTTGTGATATACATGATTTAGCTTCAACTGCATGCGAAACAAACGAGTTAGCTTCAAATCAATGCGAAGTGGGAGGTTTATCTTCAAATCCATGCGAAACAAATGGTTTAGCTTCAAATACTTGTAATATAGATGATTTAGCTTCAACTGCATGCGAAACAAACGAGTTAGCTTCAAATCCATGCGAAACACATGATCTAGCCTCAAATTTATGCGAATCAAATGGTTTAGCATCATAGCTTCATATTCTAGAGAAACAGATCATTTAGATTCAGATACATGTGACAAACATGATTTAGCTTCAACTGCATGCGAAACAAACGAGTTAGCTTCAAATCAATGCGAAGTAGAAGGCTTAGCTTCAAATCCATGCGAATCAAATGGTTTAGCTTCAAATACTTGTGATATACATGATTTAGCTTCAATTGCGTGAGAAACAAACGAGTTAGCTTCAACTACAAGCGAAACACATGATTCAGGTTTCGATTCAATGCGATATTGAAGGCATAGCTTCAAATCCATGTCAATTGAACGGTTTATGTTCAAATACTTGTGATATACATGATTTAGCTTCAACTGCATGCGAAACAAACGAGTTAGCTTCAAATCAATGCGAAGTGGGAGGTTTATCTTCAAATCCATGCGAAACAAATGGTTTAGCTTCAAATACTTGTAATATAGATGATTTAGCTTCAACTGCATGCGAAACAAACGAGTTAGCTTCAAATCCATGCGAAACACATGATCTAGCCTCAAATTTATGCGAATCAAATGGTTTAGCATCATAGCTTCATATTCTAGAGAAACAGATCATTTAGATTCAGATATATGTGACAAACATGATTTAGCTTCAACTGCATGCGAAACAAACGAGTTAGCTTCAAATCCATGCGAAACATATGATTTAGCTTCAAATCAATGCGAAGTAGAAGGCTGAGCTTCAAATCCATACGAATCAAATGGTTTAGCTTCAAATACTTGTGATATACATGATTTTGCTTCAATTGCATGCGAAACAAACGAGTTAGCTTCAAATCAATGCGAAGTGGGAGGTTTAACTTCAAATCAATGCGAAACAAGTGATTTAGCTTCAAATAGTTGTGATATACATGATTTAGCTTCAACTGCATGCGAAACAAACGAGTTAGCTTCAAATCCATGTGAAACATATGATTTAGCTTCAAATCAATGCGAAGTATAAGGCTGAGCTTCAAATCCATGCGAATCAAATGGTTTAGCTTCAAATACTTCTGATATACATGATTTAGCTTCAATTGCTTGAGAAACAAACGAGTTAGCTTCAACTACAAGCGAAACACATGACTCAGGTTTCAAATAAAACCGATATTGAAGGCATGGCTTCATATCCATGTCAATCGAACGGTTTATCTTCAAATACTTGTGATATACATGATTTAGCTTCAACTGCATGCGAAACAAACGAGTTAGCTTCAAATCAATGCGAAGTAGAAGGCTTAGCTTCAAATCCATGCGAATCAAATGGTTTAGCTTCAAATACTTGTGATATACATGATTTAGCTTCAACTGCATGCGAAACAAACTAGTTAGCTTCAACTCAATGCGAAGTAGAATGCTTAGCTTCAAATCCATGACAATCAAACGGTTTAGCTTCAAATACATGCGATATACATGATTTAGTTTCAACTGCATGAGAAACAAACGAGTTAGTTTCAAATCCATGCGAAACATATGATTTAGCTTCAAATAAATGCGAAGTAGAAGGCTGAGCTTCAAATCCATGCGAATCAAATGGTTTAGCTTCAAATACTTGTGATATACATGATTTTGCTTCAATTGCATGCGAAACAAACGAGTTAGCTTCAAATCAATGCGAAGTGGGAGGTTTAACTTCAAATCAATGCGAAACAAGTGATTTAGCTTCAAATAGTTGTGATATACATGATTTAGCTTCAACTGCATGCGAAACAAACGAGTTAGCTTCAAATCCATGCGAAACATATGATTTAGCTTCAAATCAATGCGAAGTAGAAGGCTGAGCTTCAAATCCATGCGAATCAAATGGTTTAGCTTCAAATACTTGTGATATACATGATTTAGCTTCAATTGCGTGAGAAACAAACGAGTTAGCTTCAACTACAAGCGAAACACATGATTCAGGTTTCAAATCAATGCGATATTGAAGGCATAGCTTCAAATCCATGTCAATTGAACGGTTTATCTTCAAATACTTGTGATATACATGATTTAGCTTCAACTGCATGCGAAACAAACGAGTTAGCTTCAAATCAATGCGAAGTGTGAGGTTTATCTTCAAATCCATGCGAAACAAATGGTTTAGCTTCAAATACTTGTAATATAGATGATTTAGCTTCCACTGCATGCGAAACAAACGAGTTAGCTTCAAATCCATGCGAAACACATGATCTAGCCTCAAATTTATGCGAATCAAATGGTTTAGCATCATAGCTTCATATTCTAGAGAAACAGATCATTTAGATTCAGATACATGTGACAAACATGATTTAGCTTCAACTGCATGCGAAACAAACGAGTTAGCTTCAAATCAATGCGAAGTAGAAGGCTTAGCTTCAAATCCATGCGAATCAAATGGTTTAGCTTCAAATACTTGTGATATACATGATTTAGCTTCAACTGCATGCGAAACAAACTAGTTAGCTTCAACTCAATGCAAAGTAGAATGCTTAGCTTCAAATCCATGACAATCAAACGGTTTAGCTTCAAATACATGCGATATACATGATTTAGTTTCAACCGCATGAGAAACAAACGAGTTAGTTTCAAATCCATGCGAAACATATGATTTAGCTTCAAATCAATGCGAAGTAGAAGGCTGAGATTCAAATCCATGCGAATCAAATGGTTTAGCTTCAAATACTTCTGATATACATGATTTAGCTTCAACTGCATGCGAAACAAACTAGTTAGCTTCAACTACAAGCGAAACACATGATTCAGGTTTCAAATCAAAGCGATATTGAAGGCATGGCTTCATATCCATGTCAATCGAACGGTTTAGCTTCAAATACTTGCGATATACATGATTTAGTTTCAACTGCATGCGAAACAAACGAGTTAGCTTCAAATCCATGCGTAACATATGATTTAGCTTCAAATCAATGCGAAGTAGAAGGCTGAGCTTCAAATCCATGCGAATTAAATGGTTTAGCTTCAAATACTTGTGATATACATGATTTAGTTTCAACTGCATGCGAAACAAACGAGTTAGCTTCAAATCCATGCGAAACATATGATTTACCTTCAAATCAATGCGAAGTAGAAGGCTTAGCTTCAAATCCATGCGAATCCAATGGTTTAGCTTCAAATACTAGTGATATACATGATTTAGCTTCAATTGCGTGAGAAACAATCGAGTTAGCTTCAACTACAAGCGAAACACATGATTCAGGTTTCAAATCAATGCGATATTGAAGGCATAGCTTCAAATCCATGTCAATTGAACGGTTTATCTTCAAATACTTGTGATATACATGATTTAGCTTCAACTGCATGCGAAACAAACGAGTTAGCTTCAAATCAATGTGAAGTGGGAGGTTTATCTTCAAATCCATGCGAAACAAATGGTTTAGCTTCAAATACTTGTAATATAGATGATTTAGCTTCAACTGCATGCGAAACAAACGAGTTAGCTTCAAATCCATGCGAAACACATGATCTGGCCTCAAATTTATGCGAATCAAATGGTTTAGCATCATAGCTTCATATTCTAGAGAAACAGATCATTTAGATTCAGATACATGTGACAAACATGATTTAGCTTCAACTGCATGCGAAACAAACGAGTTAGCTGCAAATCAATGCGAAGTAGAAGGCTTAGCTTCAAATCCATGCGAATCAAATGGTTTAGCTTCAAATACTTGTGATAACTATGACTTAGCTTCAACTGCATGTGAAACAATCGAGTTAGCTTCAAATCAATGCGAAGTGGGAGGTTTATCTTCAAATCCATGCGACACAAATTATTTAGCTTCATATACTTGCGATATAAGTGATATAGCTTCAAATGCAGGCGAAACAAACTAGTGATCTTCAAATCCAAGCGTAACACATGATTTAACTTCAAATCAATGCAAAGTTGAAGATTTAGGTTCAAATACATGCGAAACAAATGGTTTAGCTTCAAATACTTGTGATATACATGATTTTGCTTCAGCTGCATGCGAAACAAACGATTTAGCTTCACAACCAAGCAAAACACATGATTTAGCTTCAAATCAATGCGAAATAGAAGGCTTAGCATCAAATCCATGCGACACAAATTATTTAGCTTCATATACTTGCGATATAAGTGATGTAGCTTCAAATGCAGGCGAAACAAACGAGTGATATTCAAATCCAAACGCAAAGCATGATTTAACTTCAAATCAATGCGAAGTAGAAGGTTTAGGTTCAAATACATGCGAAACAAATGGTTTAACTTCAAATAATTGTGATACACATGATTTTGCTTCAGCTGCTTGCGAAACAAACGATTTAGCTTCACACCCAAGGGAAACACATGATTTAACTTCAAATCAATGCGAAATAGAAGGCTTAGCATCAAATCCATGCGACACAAATTATTTAGCTTCTTATACGTGCGATATAAGTGATATAGCTTCAAATGCAGGCGAAACAAACGAGTGAGCTTTAAATCCAAGTGTAACACATTATTTAGTTTCAAATCAATGGGAAGTAGAAGATGTACCTTCAAATCCATGCGAAAAAAATGGTTTAGCTTCAAATACTTGTGATATACATGATTTTGCTTCAGCTGCATGCGAAACAAACTATTTAGCTTCACACCCAAGCGAAACACATGATTTAGCTTCAAATCAATGCGAAATAGAAGGCTTAGCATCAAATCCATGCGACACAAATTATTTAGCTTCATATACTTGCGATATAAGTGATGTAGCTTCAAATGCAGGCGAAACAAACGAGTGATATTCAAATCCAAACGTAAAGCATGATTTAACTTCAAATCAATGCGAAATAGAAGATTTAGGTTCAAATACATGCGAAACAAATGGTTTAACTTCAAATAATTGTGATACACATGATTTTGCTTCAGCTGCTTGCGAAACAAACGATTTAGCTTCACACCCAAGGGAAACACATGATTTAACTTCAAATCAATGCGAAGTAGAAGGCTTGGGATCAAATCCATGCGACACAAATTATTTAGCTTCTTATACTTGCGATATAAGTGATATAGCTTCAAATGCAGGAGACACAACCGAGTGAGCTTTAAATCCAAGTGTAACACATTATTTAGTTTCAAATCAATGGGAAGTAGAAGATTTACCTTCAAATCCATGCGAAACAAATGGTTTAGCTTCAAATACTTGTGATATACATGATTTTGCTTCAGCTGCCTGCGAAACAAACGAGTTGGCTTCAAATCCAACCGAAACACATGATTTAGCTCCAAATCAATGCGAAATAGTACGCTTAGCATCAAATCCATGCGACACATATTATTTAGCTTCGTATACTTGCGATATAAGTGATATTGCTTCAAACGCAGGCGAAACAAACGAGTGATCTTCAAATCCAAGCGTAACACATGTTTTAAAGTCAAATCAATGGGAAGTAGATGATTTACCTTCAAATCCATGCATAACAAATGGTTTAGCTACAAATACTTGTGATATACATGATTTAGCTTCAACTGCATGCGAAACAAACGAGTTGGCTTCAAATCCTAGCGAAACACATGATTTAGCTTGAAATAAATGCGAAATATGAGGCTTAGCATCAAATCCATGCCACACAAATTATTTAGCTTCATACACTTGCGATATAATTAATATAGCTTCAA
The DNA here is from genome assembly GCF_051020955.1 of Megalopta genalis. Lineage (NCBI taxonomy): Eukaryota > Metazoa > Arthropoda > Insecta > Hymenoptera > Halictidae > Megalopta > Megalopta genalis. The sequence goes on from NC_135016.1 coordinate 32,868,455, forward strand.
ATGCAGGCGAAACAAATGAGTGATCTTCAAATCCAAGCGTAACACGTTATGTAACTTTAAATCAATGCGAAGTAGAAGATTTAGGTTCTTATACATGCGAAACAAATGGTTTAGCTTCAAATACTTGTGATATACATGATTTTGCTTCAGCTGCATGCGAAACAAACGATTTAGCTTCACAACCAAGCGAAACACATGATTTAGCTTCAAATCAATGCGAAATAGAAGGCTTAGCATCAAATCCATGCGACACAAATTATTTAGCTTCATATACTTGCGATATAAGTGATGTAACTTCAAATGCAGGCGAAACAAACGAGTGATATTCAAATCCAAACGTAAAGCATGATTTAACTTCAAATCAATGCGAAGTAGAAGATTTAGGTTCAAATACATGCGAAACAAATGGTTTAGCTTCAAATACTTGTGATATACATGATTTTGCTTCAGCTGCATGCGAAACAAACGATTTAGCTTCACAACCAAGCGAAACACATGATTTAGCTTCAAATCAATGCGAAATAGAAGGCTTAGCATCAAATCCATGCGACACAAATTATTTAGCTTCATATACTTGCGATATAAGTGATGTAACTTCAAATGCAGGCGAAACAAACGAGTGATATTCAAATCCAAACGTAAAGCATGATTTAACTTCAAATCAATGCGAAGTAGAAGATTTAGGTTCAAATACATGCGAAACAAATGGTTTAACTTCAAATAATTGTGATACACATGATATTGCTTCAGCTGCTTGCGAAACAAACGATTTAGCTTAACACCCAAGGGAAACACAAGATTTAACTTCAAATCAATGAGAAGTAGAAGGCTTAGGATCAAATCCATGCGACACAAATTATTTAGCTTCTTATACTTGCGATATAAGTGATATAGCTTCAAATGCAGGCGAAACAAACGAGTGAGCTTTAAATCCAAGTGTAACACATTATTTAGTTTCAAATCAATGGGAAGTAGAAAATTTACCTTCAAATCCATGCGAAACAAATGGTTTAGCTTCAAATACTTGTGATATGCATGATTTAGCTTCAACTGCATGCGAAACAAACGAGTTAGCTTCAAATTCATGCGAAATACATGATTTAGCTTCAAATCCATGCGAACCCAATGGATTAGCTTCAAATAATTGCGAGTATAAGTGTTATAGTTTCTAATGCAGACGAAACACCAAGTTAGCTTCAAATCCATGGGAATCACATGATTTAGCATCAAATCAATGCGAAGTTGAAGGCTTAGAGTGAAATCCATGCGACAATAATGAATTAGCTACAAATGCTTGCGATATAAGTGATATAGCTTCAACTGCATGCGAAACAAACGAGTTAGCGACAAATCCAAGCGAAACACATGATTTAGCTTCAAATAAATGCGAAATATAAGGCTTAGCATCAAATCCATGCCACACAAATTATTTAGCGTCATACACTTGCGATATAATTAATATAGCTTCAAATGCAGGCGAAACAAATGAGTGATCTTCAAATCCAAGCGTAACGCGTGATGTAACTTTAAATCAATGCGAAGTAGAAGATTTAGGTTCAAATACATGCGAAACAAATGGTTTAGCTTCAAATACTTTTGATATACATGATTTTGCTTCAGCTGCATGCGAAACAAACGATTTAGCTTCACAACCAAGCGAAACACATGATTTAGCTTCAAATCAATGCGAAATAGAAGGCTTAGCATTAAATCCATGCGACACAAATTATTTAGCTTTATATACTAGCGATATAAGTGATGTAGCTTCAAATGCAGGCGAAACAAACGAGTGATGTTCAAATCCAAGCGTAAAGCATGATTTAACTTCAAATCAATGCGAAGTAGAAGATTTAGGTTCAAATACATGCGAAACAAATGGTTTAGCTTCAAATGCTTGTGATATACATGATTTTGCTTCAGCTGCATGCGAGACAAACGAGTTAGCTTCAAATGCAAGCGAAACACATGACTTAGCTTCAAATCAATGCGAAATAGTACGCTTAGCATCAAATCCATGCGACACATATTATTTAGCTTCGTATACTTGCGATATAAGTGATATTGCTTCAAATGCAGGCGAAACAAACGAGTGATCTTCAAATCCAAGCGTAACACATGTTTTAAAGTCAAATCAATGGGAAGTAGAAGATTTACCTTCAAATCCATGCGAAACAAATGGTTTAGCTTCAAATACTTGTGATATACATGATTTTGCTTTAGCTGCATGCGAAACAAACGATTTAGATTCACAACCAAGCGAAACACATGATTTAGCTTCAAATCAATGCGAAATAGAAGGCTTAGCATCAAATCCATGCGACACAAATTATTTAGCTTCATATACTAGCGATATAAGTGATGTAGCTTCAAATGCAGGCGAAACAAACGAGTGATGTTCAAATCCAAGCGTAAAGCATGATTTAACTTCAAATCAATGCGAAGTAGAAGATTTAGGTTCAAATACATGCGAAACAAATGGTTTAGCTTCAAATACTTGTGATATACATGATTTTGCTTCAGCTGCATGCGAGACAAACGAGTTAGCTTCAAATGCAAGCGAAACACATGATTTAGCTTCAAATCAATGCGAAATAGAAGGCTTAGCATCAAATCCATGCGACACAAATTATTTAGCTTCATATACTTGCGATATAAGTGATATAGCTTCAAATGCAGGCGAAACAAACGAGTGAGCTTTAAATCCAAGTGTAACACATTATTTAGTTTCAAATCAATGGGAAGTAGAAGATTTACCTTCAAATCCATGCGAAACAAATGGTTTAGCTTCAAATACTTGTGATACAAATGATATTGCTTCAGCTGCTTGCGAAACAAACGATTTAGCTTAACACCCAAGGGAAACACATGATTTAACTTCAAATCAATGCGAAGTAGAAGGCTTAGGATCAAATCCATGCGACACAAATTATTTAGCTTCTTATACTTGCGATATAAGTGATATAGCTTCAAATGCAGGCGAAACAAACGAGTGAGCTTTAAATCCAAGTGTAACACATTATTTAGTTTCAAATCAATGGGAAGTAGAAAATTTATCTTCAAATCCATGCGAAAAAAATGGTTTAGCTTCAAATACTTGTGATATACATGATTTTGCTTCAGCTGCATGCGAAACAAACTATTTAGCTTCACACCCAAGCGAAACACATGATTTAGCTTCAAATCAATGCGAAATAGAAGGCTTAGCATCAATTCCATGCGACACAAATTATTTAGCTTCATATACTTGCGATATAAGTGATATAGCTTCAAATGCAAGCGAATCAAACGAGTGAGCTTTAAATCCAAGTGTAACATATTATTTAGTTTCAAATCAATGGGAAGTAGAAGATTTAGGTTCAAAAACATGCGAAACAAATGGTTTAGCTTAAAATACTTGTGATATACATGAATCAGCTTCAACTGCATGCGAGACAAACGAGTTAGCATCAAATCCAAGCGAAACACATGACTTAGCTTCAAATCAATGCGAAATAGTACGCTTAGCATCAAATCCATGCGACACATATTATTTAGCTTCATACACTTGCGATATAAGTGATATTGCTTCAAATGCAGGCGAAACAAACGAGTGATCTTCAAATCCAAGCGTAACACATGATTTAACTTCAAATCAGTGCGAAGTAGAAGATTTAGGTTCAAATAGATGCGAAACAAATGGTTTAGCTTCAAATACTTGTGATATACATGATTTAGCTTCAACTGCATGCGAAACAAACGAGTGAGCTTTAAATCCAAGCGTTACTCATGATTTAACTTCAAATCAATGGGAAGTAGAAGATTTACTTTCAAATCCATGCGAAACAAATGGTTTAGCTTCAAATACTTGTGATATACATGATTTTGCTTTAGCTGCATGAGAAACAAACGATTTAGCTTCACACCCAAGGGAAACACATGATTTAACTTCAAATCTGTGCGAAGTAGAAGGCTTAGCATCAAATCCATGCGACACAAAATATTTAGCTTCATATACTTGCGATATAAGTGATATAGCTTCAAATGCAGGCGAAACAAACGAGTGATCTTCAAATCCAAGCGTAACACATGATTTAACTTCAAATCAATGCGAAGTAGAAGATTTAGGTTCAAATACATGCGAAACAAATGGTTTAGCTTCAAATACTTGTGATATACATGATTTTGCTTCAGCTGCATGCGAAACAAACTATTTAGCTTCACACCCAAGCGAAACACATGATTTAGCTTCAAATCAATGCGAAATAGAAGGCTTAGCATCAATTCCATGCGACACATACGATTTATCGTCAATATCATGCGAAACACACGATTTCGATTGAAATTCGTGCGAAATAACGATTCTAAACAAACGATTTGGCTTCAAATTCATGCGAAATTAACAATTTAGCTTCAGATTCATGCGAAATACACGGGTTAGCTATAAATCAACCCGAAACGTACGATTTAGCTTCAATATCATGCGGAACACACGATTTCGCTTCAAATTCGTGCGAAATAGCGATTTTAAACAAACGATTTATCTTCAAATTCATGCGAAATGAACAATTTAGCTTCAGATTCATGCGAAATACACGGATTAGCTTTAAATCAACGCGAAACATACGATTTATCGTCAATATCATGCGAAACACACGATTTCGCTTCAAATTCGTGCGAAATAGCGATTTTAAACAAACGATTTAGCTTCAAATTCATGCGATATGAACAATTTAGCTTCAGATTCATGCGAAATACACGGGTTAGCTATAAATCAACGCGAAACGTACGATTTAGCTTCAATATCATGCGGAACACACGATTTCGCTTCAAATTCGTGCGAAATAGCGATTTTAAACAAACGATTTATCTTCAAATTCATGCGAAATGAACAATTTGGCTTCAAATTCATGCGAAATGAACAGTTTAGCTTCAGATTCATGCGAAATACACGGATTAGCTTTAAATCATCGCGAAACATACGATTTAGCTTCAATATCATGCGAAACACACGATTTCGATTTAAATTCGAGCGAAATAGCGATTTTAAACAAACGATTTGTCTTCAAATTCATGCGGTATGAACAATTTAAATTCACATTCATGCGAAATACACGGATTAGCTTTCAATCAACGCGAAACATACGATTTATCGTCAATATCATGCGAAACACACGATTTCGCTTCAAATTCGTGCGAAATAGCGATTTTAAACAAACGATTTAGCTTCAAATTCATGCGATATGAACAATTTAAATTCACATTCATGCGAAATACACGAATTAGCTTAAAATCAACGCGAAGCATACGATTTAGCTTCAATATCATGCGAAATAGCGATTTTAAACAAACGATTTAGCTTCAAATTCATGCGAAATGAACAATTTAGCTTCAGATTCATGCGAAATACACGGATTAGCTTTAAATCATAGCGAAACATACGATTTAGCTTCAATATCATGCGAAACACACGATTTCGATTTAAATTCGAGCGAAATAGCGATTTTAAACACACGATTTGGCTTCAAATTCATGCGAAATGAACAATTTAGCTTCAGATTCATGGGAAATACACGGATTAGCTTTAAATCAACGCGAAACATACGATTTATCGACAATATCATGCGAAACACACGATTTCGCTTCAAATTCGTGCGAAATAGCGATTTTAAACAAACGATTTAGCTTCAAATTCATGCGATATGAACAATTTAAATTCACATTCATGCGAAATACACGAATTATCTTTAAATCAACGCGAAACATACGATTTATCGTCAATATCATGCGAAACACACGATTTCGATTGAAATTCGTGCGAAATAACGATTTTAAACAAACGATTTGGCTTCAAATTCATGCGAAATGAACAATTTAGCTTCAGATTCATGCGAAATACACGGGTTAGCTATAAATCAACGCGAAACGTACGATTTAGCTTTAATATCATGCGGAACACACGATTTCGCTTCAAATTCGTGCGAAATAGCGATTTTAAACAAACGATTTAGCTTCAAATTTATGCGATATGAACAATTTAAATTCACATTCATGCGAAATACACGAATTAGCTTTAAATCAACGCGAAACATACGACTTAGCTTCAATATCATGCGAAACACACGATTTCGCTTCAAATTCGTGCGAAATGAACAATTTAGCTTCAGATTCATGCGAAATACACGGATTAGCTTTAAATCATCGCGAAACATACGATTTAGCTTCAATATCATGCGAAACACACGATTTCGATTTAAATTCGAGCGAAATAGCGATTTTAAACACACGATTTGGCTTCAAATTCATGCGAAATGAACAATTTAGCTTCAGATTCATGCGAAATACACGGATTAGCTTTAAATCAACGCGATACGTACGATTTAGCTTCAATATCATGCGAAACACACGATTTCGATTTAAATTCGAGCGAAATAGCGATTTTAAACAAACGATTTGGCTTCAAATTCATGCGATATGAACAATATAAATTCACATTCATGCGAAATACACGAATTAGCTTTAAATCAACGCGAAACATACGATTTAGCTTCAATATCATGCGAAACACACGATTTCGATTTAAATTCGAGCGAAATAGCGATTTTAAACAAACGATTTGGCTTCAAATTCATGCGATATGAACAATATAAATTCACATTCATGCGAAATACACGAATTAGCTTTAAATCAACGCGAAACATACGATTTAGCTTCAATATCATGCGAAACACACGATTTCGCTTCAAATTCGTGCGAAATAGCGATTTTAAACAAACGATTTAGCTTCAAATTCATGCGAAATGAACAATTTAGCTTCAGATTCATGCGATATACACGGATTAGCTTTAAATCATCGCGAAACATACGATTTAGCTTCAATATCATGCGAAACACACGATTTCGATTTAAATTCGAGCGAAATAGCGATTTTAAACACACGATTTGGCTTCAAATTCATGCGAAATGAACAATTTAGCTTCAGATTCATGGGAAATACACGAATTAGCTTTAAATCAACGCGAAGCATACGATTTACCTTCAATATCATGCGAAACACACGATTTCGCTTCAAATTCGAGCGAAATAGCGATTTTAAACACACGATTTGGCTTCAAATTCATGCGAAATGAACAATTTAGCTCCAGATTCATGGGAAATATACGAATTAGCTTTAAATCAACGCGAAGCATACGATTTAGCTTCAATATCATGCGAAACACACGATTTCGATTTAAATTCGAGCGAAATAGCGATTTTAAACACACGATTTGGCTTCAAATTCATGCGAAATGAACAATTTAGCTTCAGATTCATGGGAAATACACGGATTAGCTTTAAATCAACGCGAAACACACGATTTATCGTCAATATCATGCGAAACACACGATTTCGCTTCAAATTCGTGCGAAATAGCGATTTTAAACAAACGATTTAGCTTCAAATTCATGCGATATGAACAATTTAAATTCACATTCATGCGAAATACACGAATTAGCTTTAAATCAACGCGAAACATACGATTTATCGTCAATATCATGCGAAACACTCGATTTCGATTGAAATTCGTGCGAAATAACGATTTTAAACAAACGATTTGGCTTCAAATTCATGCGAAATGAACAATTTAGCTTCAGATTCATGCGAAATACACGGGTTAGCTATAAATCAACGCGAAACGTACGATTTAGCTTCAATATCATGCGGAACACACGATTTCGCTTCAAATTCGTGCGAAATAGCGATTTTAAACAAACGATTTAGCTTCAAATTCATGCGATATGAACAATTTAAATTCACATTCATGCGAAATACACGAATTAGCTTTAAATCAACGCGAAACATACGATTTAGCTTCAATATCATGCGAAACACACGATTTCGCTTCAAATTCGTGCGAAATAGCGATTTTAAACAAACGATTTAGCTTCAAATTCATGCGAAATGAACAATTTAGCTTCAGATTCATGGGAAATACACGGATTAGCTTTAAATCAACGCGAAACATACGATTTATCGTCAATATCATGCGAAACACACGATTTCGCTTCAAATTCGTGCGAAATAGCGATTTTAAACAAACGATTTAGCTTCAAATTCATGCGATATGAACAATTTAAATTCACATTCATGCGAAATACACGAATTAGCTTTAAATCAACGCGAAACATACGATTTAGCTTCAATATCATGCGAAACACACGATTTCGCTTCAAATTCGTGCGAAATAGCGATTTTAAACACACGATTTGGCTTCAAATTCATGCGAAATGAACAATTTAGCTTCAGATTCATGCGAAATACACGGATTAGCTTTAAATCATCGCGAAACATACGATTTAGCTTCAATATCATGCGAAACACACGATTTCGATTTAAATTCGAGCGAAATAGCGATTTTAAACAAACGATTTAGCTTCAAATTCATGCGAAATGAACAATTTAGCTTCAGATTCATGCGAAATACACGGATTAGCTTTAAATCAACGCGAAACATACGATTTATCGTCAATATCATGCGAAACACACGACTTCGCTTCAAATTCGTGCGAAATAGCGATTTTAAACAAACGATTTAGCTTCAAATTCATGCGATATGAACAATTTAAATTCACATTCATGCGAAATACACGAATTAGCTTTAAATCAACGCGAAACGTACGATTTAGCTTCAATATCATGCGAAACACACGATTTCGATTTAAATTCGAGCGAAATAGCGATTTTAAACAAACGATTTGGCTTCAAATTCATGCGAAATGAACAAATTAGCTTCAGATTCATGGGAAATACACGGATTAGCTTTAAATCAACGCGAAACATACGATTTATCGTCAATATCATGCGAAACACACGATTTCGCTTCAAATTCGTGCGAAATAGCGATTTTAAACAAACGATTTAGCTTCAAATTCATGCGATATGAACAATTTAAATTCACATTCATGCGAAATACACGAATTAGCTTTAAATCAACGCGAAGCATACGATTTAGCTTCAATATGATGCGAAACACACGATTTCGCTTCAAATTCGTGCGAAATAGCGATTTTAAACAAACGATTTATCTTCAAATTCATGCGAAATGAACAATTTAGCTTCAGATTCATGCGAAATACACGGATTAGCTTTAAATCAACGCGAAACATACGATTTATCGTCAATATCATGCGAAACACACGATTTCGCTTCAAATTCGTGCGAAATAGCGATTTTAAACAAACGATTTAGCTTCAAATTCATGCGATATGAACAATTTAAATTCACATTCATGCGAAATACACGAATTAGCTTTAAATCAACGCGAAACGTACGATTTAGCTTCAATATCATGCGAAACACACGATTTCGATTTAAATTCGAGCGAAATAGCGATTTTAAACAAACGATTTGGCTTCAAATTCATGCGAAATGAACAATTTAGCTTCAGATTCATGCGAAATACACGGATTAGCTTTAAATCAACGCGAAACATACGATTTATCGTCAATATCATGCGAAACACACGGTTTCGCTTAAAATTCGTGCGAAATAGCGATTTTAAACAAACGATTTAGCTTCAAATTCATGCGATATGAACAATTTAAATTCACATTCATGCGAAATACACGAATTAGCTTTAAATCAACGCGAAATATACGATTTAGCTTCAATATCATGCGAAACACACGATTTCGCTTCAAATTCGTGCGAAATGGCGATTTTAAACAAACGATTTATATTCAAATTCATGCGATATGAACAATTTAAATTCACATTCATGCGAAATACACGAATTAGCTTTAAATCAACGCGAAACATACGATTTAGCTTCAATATCATGCGAAACACACGATTTCGATTTAAATTCGAGCGAAATAGCGATTTTAAACAAACGATTTGGCTTCAAATTCATGCGAAATGAACAATTTAGCTTCAGATTCATGCGAAATACACGGATTAGCTTTAAATCAACGCGAAACATACGATTTAGCTTCAATATCATGCGAAACACACGATTTCGATTTAAATTCGAGCGAAATAGCGATTTTAAACAAACGATTTGGCTTCAAATTCATGCGAAATGAACAATTTAGCTTCAGATTCATGCGAAATACACGGATTAGCTTTAAATCATCACGAAACATACGATTTAGCTTCAATATCATGCGAAACACACGATTTCGCTTCAAATTCGTGCGAAATAGCGATTTTAAACAAACGATTTAGCTTCAAATTCATGCGAAATGAACAATTTAGCTTCAGATTCATGCGAAATACACGGATTAGCTTTAAAAGATCGCGAAACATACGATTTAGCTTCAATATCATGCGAAACACACGATTTCGATTTAAATTCGAGCGAAATAGCGATTTTAAACAAACGATTTGGCTTCAAATTCATGCGAAATGAACAATTTAGCTTCAGATTCATGCGAAATACACGGATTAGCTTCAAATCAACGCGAAACATACGATTTATCGTCAATATCATGCGAAACACACGATTTCGCTTCAAATTCGTGCGAAATAGCGATTTTAAACAAACGATTTAGCTTCAAATTCATGCGAAATGAACAATTTAGCTTCAGATTCATGCGAAATACACGGATTAGCTTTAAAAGATCGCGAAACATATGATTTAGCTTCAATATCATGCGAAACACACGATTTCGATTTAAATTCGAGCGAAATAGCGATTTTAAACAAACGATTTGGCTTCA